>NC_048309.1:20942713-21032123 GCF_013100865.1 Trachemys scripta elegans | reverse complement strand
CATGATTAGTCCCATTGATTTCAATGATAAATTAAGTGGAATCTGTAAAAAGCAACAGAGGGTCCTGTGGCACCTTTAAGACTAACAGAAGTATTGGGAGCATAAGCTTTCGTGGGTAAGAACCTCACTTCTTCAGATGCAAGTGAAGAAGTGAGGTTCTTACCCACGAAAGCTTATGCTTCCAATACTTCTGTTAGTCTTAAAGGTGCCACAGGACCCTCTGTTGCTTTTTACAGCTTCCACTTAATTTATCATTGAAATCAATGGGACTAATCATGGAGTAAAATACTACTCAGTGTGAGTAACAGTATCTCAATTTGTCCAGGATCCTGGGGTAAGCACCTGTACTATTGAGAAAAGCCCATGGTATCTTCATGCCTACAACTGGCTAGAATTTGGGCCTTTATGCCTTATCTGAAAAACAGTCACCACCATCTCCATCACTTAACACGCTTAACTCTATGCTGAAGCACTAGTCCATTACTAGCTCAGAGGAAGGAGAGCCACCTATTGAATTAGCAGCACATATGTAAGCTGGTTCTTTGGTCCCTTATTAATACAAACCGTGATTCAGGAAAGCACATGGAATTTACACATGTGGTTAAGCACCCCACTGGATAAGGATAAGGCCTGAATCAGGGCCTTCAAGCTAATTGCTGTAGGCACCAAAAATAAGTTGGGTTCTGTAGTAGTTTTCTGTTTAAGTTGTTGAAAAATCAATAGTGATTTGAGTGTACATGATTCATCCCCTTTGCTAATCGCAGGGCACATGGCCTCCTCATGGCCCCCTGGTGAAAATGACATCCCTGGTCCCCTCAGTATCATCAAAGTCAGGAGTCAATGCTGCTTGCGTAGTTGCACTCTGATTAGCTCTGGAATGCCTGTAACCTCATGGTAGTAAACCAGTGGCATATATATAGTTGAACAATTATATGTATTGTGACTAAATTTCCCCTGAAGATCGCATTCAAGATGTGAGAGTGAAAGGATCATAAAATGAATTAATAGCTGATTCACTGTATAATTTCCTAGTTCAATATACTTTAGTGTACCAGCTAAATGAGCCATACACAGCATTCAGCTCGGCCAGTTAACAGCTTTATCATTGAGATCTCAGGCTTAGAAATAAAAGCAATTCTTCTGAAGTAATTGCGTCTAATTAAAAGAAACATTTAAAAAGTGTAACCAAAAGGAATTCATTTCCAATGGAAAATTAATGCTGAAAAATAGCCCTGAGCTCTCTTGTCTCTGCTAATAGCTAAGCATTCTCCGAATAATTAAACTGTTTCGCAATGTTGATACCTTCCTGTTTTAGAAATGATAGCCATCCCGGAACGCATTAGCAAATCATCAGTGGGATTCTAGCTGGTAATAGGTGCACAATCTTCAGGCCAGCCAGTGGGACAGGGCGGGATGGCGGAATAGATGGGGTTTGTGAGAGAGGGTGATTCAATGTGTACAGAGTTTTGTCCTGTGCTGGATGTTTGGGACTTGTTTAAAGAAACAGTGTCACGCGATAAAAGGAGCTAAACTCAATGCAGTGATTTCTTTAGGCTGCGTCAGATGCTGTGGCATAAGTAAATTGGTGTTATACGATCTAATTAAATCAACACATCTGTGTAACACCTTGCAGTTTCCTGAGTGCTTCTGACTAGTGTGCTAGAGAACAGCTTTGCCTCACATGGCATCTATGACAAACTCAAGGTACACTGTCTTCTCGCTGCAGCATGTCATCTTGCTCAGTGCCTATACGTGACCCTGATTGGAATTCAGAGGGGTTGGCACTAGAGGTGCTGTGGGTATGGCAGCACCCCCTGGCTTAAAGTGGTTTCCATCCTATCCAGGGTTTACAGTTTGGTTCAATGACTCTCAGCATCCCCACGATACAAATTGTTCCAGCCCCCCTGTTGGAATTGTGCACCATCAACTCTTTTCAGAATGTTTAAATACCATCGTGATCGAGGATCTACAAATGCGAGATTATTGTAACACTAGATTTTCTCTTCAAATTTTAACTTTCCCTTATCTCACCTCTGTAGCGAGACAGAAACAATGCATGCACACAGACAGATTCTGCTAGAATTCCTGGATGTGTGTGCACCTGTGAGAGACTATCTATATATTCCAGCTGAGACATGTTTGTATCCAGATCTGGATTAAGCTAGGCCAGGCCATTCAGTTTTGAGGCTCCATTAGAGCTGGCATTTGGGTGTAATGACAGAGAAATCTCAAAGGCTGTTCTTTCTCTCAGTCCTTTTTATTAAGAGCTTCACTGATAGCAGAGCACTCAGCGCTGTAAAAAAGCAAGTCTTGCAGTTAAGGCTCTGGACTGGGATTGAAAGATCTGGATTTGACTCCAGGCTTTGCCAGACTTATTGTGTGACTTTGGGCATACCTCTTAATTTTTCTGTGCCTCAGTTTCCGCTCTGTAAAATATGGGTAAATACTTCCTTTCTCAAACCCACTGTCTGTCTCATCTATTTTGATTGTGAGCTCTTTGGGGCAGGGACTGTCTCTTACAGTGTGTGTACAGCTCCTAGCACTTCTGTAATAATAATAGATTTGGCCCCAAATGGGGGAGAATGCACAGGGTCACGTTCTGATGAGATTACCACCTCCGTGAGCCAAAATTTAGGCCCCCGTTCTCCTGCTCCAAGCAATGTGTTAACCAGTGCACCATGCTTCTTCCCATCCCTCTTTAGGGCCCAGCCATACTCTCATTGATAAGAATGGCAAAACCCTTATTTCATTCTGCGGGAAGAGGACCTTAATTTGGTATATGAAATTTGCTTCTGGGCAGAGAAATTGTTTGGCCAAATTTCAGCCATGAGCTTGAAGAGATTACTTGAACTACTCCTAAAACAGAGGGAGCTACTGTAAACAATTAGCTCATTTTAACTGTGTAAAGACCCCATTCTGAGACGTTATCATCTTTGTGTATATACAGTATATAAGCTAGTTGTAAACTAGAAAGAAATGATCACAGAACACAGGGCTGGCTCTGGCTTTTTTGCCGCCCCAGGCAAAAAAGCCTCCGGCCGCCCCCCCCAGCGCGGCAGGGGAGGGCGGCCGGAGCCCCGGGGGGAGGGCAGCGAGCGCCGGTCGGGGCTCCGCTCTCCCTGGCGACCAGAGCGCCGGGGGGAAGGCGGCGAGCCCGCCGCGGCTCCGCTCTCCCCGGCGGCCAGAGCGCCGGGGAGAGGGCAGCGAGCCCGCCCGGGGCTCCGTTGTCCCTGGCGGCCGGAGCCGGAGCACCCCGCCACCCCCCTCCAGGTGCCGCCCCAAGCACAAGCTTGGTGGGCTGGTGCCTGGAGCCGGCCCTGACAGAACAAGCTCTCCTGATGGCAAAGGGATAGCCAGTATACTGCTGTCTAGTGATGCTATCCAAATCCCCAAAAGCCAAGGCTATTGTAGTCATAAGAATGACCATATTGAGTCAGCCCAATGACCCATCTAGTCTTCCAACAGTAGCCAGTGCCAGGTGCTTCAGAGGGAATGAACAGAACCGCGCAATTATCAAGTAATCCAGCCTTTGTCATCCAGACCCATCTTCTAGCAGTCAGAGGGTTAGAGGCCCCGAGAGCATGGGGTTGCATCCCTGACCATGTTGGCTAATAGTCTTACTCATAGTTTTCCTATGTTGCATTTTCTGTACTTTAAAAAGGGTGCAATGTTTTACCAGAAAAAAAAAACATGGTTTTAATTTAAAATGTCATATATAAGACGTCCTTTGAAGCTTGAACTTATGCCATGCTTCTGTGGTATGCTGGGCACACTTGGCAGGGTTGAAGACAGAATCCTTTCCTCACCCCTTTCTCTACCCATTCACCACCCCCAACCACATTTTTGCTCAGGAGGGGACATAAGACTCTTGAGACTTAGTGAATGTTGTAGATAAATGTTGCTTGACCTCCCTGGAAATAATGGAAATAAAGGTATTTGAGCAAAATAGAACTAGCATGTGAAGCAGGCAGCCCAGATGAATGTTAACAAATCTAATACATTCAAAGAAATTTGCACTAGGTTGTGTTCATTCCACACCACATCCCATGAGACAATGTTGATCAGGCAGGCGATAGACAGCTGCTTGCGGAATGGAGGAGGGGTTGGTTGTGTTAGGGGTGGCGAGGGATTATTTTACTTGAAGTAGTTGTTTGGTATTTCATCTGCAGATGTGCACACATACCTGATGTAATATGTGTGCATACATTCACATGCACAAAGAAAAGTCTCAGTTACCACTCACAAGGCTAGCCAAAATCAGTCACCTGTGATAGCAGAGGTGTTTGTTAACAGAATTATATTGGAAACCCAGGAGAAGCTTTAAAAGCGGTTTCTTAGAAGGGGCAGCACCTGCTGAAAGTGCTCCTTCGTGTATTACACAGTAAATATGGCAAACAGAGGCATACTTACTACTTCCCATGACCCAGATTTTCCCCCTATAATGTTTTCAGGGATATATGTGTATTTAATATTTAATCTAGACCTAGCAGCATTTATAATATAACCTATGCAAAATAACCAGCATCTTTACTGTCCAAATTCTTTTCCTAAGCAAGACTGTGCTATCACTGAGCAAGTTCCATTTAAATTCACGGTGGCCAAGGTATCCCCTCACTGACTTAAGAGAGCATAGGATGGATGTAATAGAGAACAGAATTTTGCCCAGTTTCTCAATTACACAACAGAGTAGTCCAAACTCTATAGCTTTCTGTAGGTGAAGTAGAGCCCCAATCTTCCAAATGAGTTAATAACCCCCTAACCTGAACAGCATGCTAAAAATGATCTGTCTTTATATTCTTGGATCATCCTTTAAATCCCTGAATGTTTCTAATTGAGTTAACATTATTAGAAAGATTGGGGCGGGGGGAGGCAAAAAAATCCCAAATTCTCTTTGCATTTCAGCAGCTCTTTAATATGCAAGGCAGCAAGAGATGAGCTGGGTCTAATTATGAGTCCCTGGAGTAGCCAGTCAGAAAATGAATTGATGCCTTTTTCCTTATGAACAATGCATGTACCACAAATTAGAGGAGCCATCACCAGAGATTTAATTACAAAATATCATTACTTTCACACATCATTTCAGATTTGGCCTGATCAAATCAAAGTTAGGGAGAGATGGGAGGAGGGGGGAAAACTGCACCACTAGCAGGGTCATTCGTTCAGGGGTACTTGAATGCAAGAGGGAATTGGTGTTATTGAAGCTTCCCAAAAGGCATTTCTGCAAAGAGAAGCAATTGCACAGAGAGAAAAATTCAATTCCCTTTGACGAGGAAAGCCTAGGCCATACAGTCTCCTCGTGATGAAATAAGGTACAAATGAGATCCCAGGGCCCTAGTTATGATACACTCTGAAGCTCTGTATTAAGAAGGTGAGGCAGGCAATGCCCAGTTCCATAGGACACTGTCTCATGACAAATTTTATCTTGGCCATGGACGCCAGTGTAAAATTATTCTAGTTAGGGACAGTGTGATTAAAATGGACCTTTATTCTGCTATCATTCGGCTTCAGCTGGACTTCATCTATCCTATTACTCTAGCAGCAAAGACAGGTATTAAGGCTTGCAGGGTTTGTTTGTATGTGAATTTTAGTGCTCATGGAAAAAAAGCGGCTAATAGTTCTAAGCTGGCTCTAGGCATATTTCAGTCAAACACAGTGCAAGTTTTCCCTGCACCGTTCAACTAATGCACCTCAGTCCTGCCATGAAGCTCTTCCAGCCGTGGATCTCTCCTGGCTACAGATTGCCAAATGGGCCAGATTGTGTGATGACTTTTGTTTGATAGAGGAAACAGCTGCTAGAGAGCCTGAGGTGCAGAAACTCATTTATCTTGTGATTTAAACCTAAGCTTTTTGTGGTTTAAAAGCAAATGCAAAGCTAAGGATAATCCAATATCCTACTTCAGAGGTTCAGTCCTCTGGTCAGGGGATCACCCTAACAGAATCCATCATTTGTGGGGAAATAGGAAGAGATTTCACCCTGCCACCTCGCCCATTGATAGCATTGCACAGGTGGCATGCGGGCCAATGTTTTCAAAGGTGGCCGCTGATTTTGGGTGATTCAACCTGGACGAGCTTAGTGGCCTCTCATTTTGTATCTAAGTCTCTATTCCTCTTTAAGATTGCTCAAGTTGAGCACCCAAAATCAGAGGCCATTTTCAAAGACTTTCGGCCCAAGTGCTTTGTAAAGGGTTAACATTGTCTGCAGCATCAAGTATGAGTCACTGCTACAGGAAGGACGCTGGGCTTGAAGGCTTAATGTTCTTAAGGTCCTAGAAGAAAGCATAAGAGTCAGGGGGGCTTCCAATGATGTGCAGCTTTTTCAGCAGGGGTGGAACTGAAGATGTCCCAGTATGTATCAGAGCAAAATACAGAGCCACATTGCCAGAGCCCCTAAGAGTGAAGCCTGACTGACTCTATAGTAGTAGAGAGCTGAGTAGGTCCCACTGAACTGTAATTTTCCGATGTGTGAGAGAAGTGAAGTTAGATCACACACAGAATTGTCATCTGCTTTGTTGTCACACAGGAGTCTGGCTTTCACATAGGGCTATATGCTACCAATTGATGCCATAAACCAGGACGACAGCTGAATTGGAGGTGGGTGGGGGACCACAAGGACAGAATGGCCACAAAGCCCTGAGATTGATTTACAGCCCTAGCACCCAGACTAGGCCACAGCCTGTGATTACTTCTCAGATGGACAGGCAAGCCAATCACTTCAAGACGCTAAAACACTCATCAAAATTTATGAGGAAAATGACAGCTTGTTGAACACATGATGTAGCAAGATGTGGTTTTACATTAACTTAAGAGGCATTTATGGGGCCATATTCATCTTCTCTGTATTATGGCAAGTATAATATGAGAGGATGCTATGTCACAGGGATATTAGAGCTGACAGAGATGACGTACATGGAGCGAGACAGCACTGGGTGCGACAGAAAAGGATGGGGGAGCCACTGCTGTGGACTGACCATGGAAGGGCAGGCTATCATCAAAGCAGGAGATAGGGGCCAGATCCTCAGCTGGTGTAAATCAGTGTAGTTTCACCAACTTCAGTGCACCAGCTGAGGATCTGGCCCCATCTGCGTAACTCACCCCAAAGATAGTTTAGCAAGAATTAGGGGCGTGCCTCATTCATCAGAAAAAAGCCCCTCAACTTTACATTGGGATTCATTACCTCATTGTCTAAAGAGCTCACAATGCATCTGCTAATTCAAATAGATAGAAGTCCCCAGAGCAGCTGATGTTGTGGCTCTGAGAGATTAATTTGAAGCATTCCCACATGCAGAAAGATTCCTGTTAATAGCGTCTTGCACAGCAATTGAGCCTGAATAGGTGAGCATTTTTATACCTGAAATACATAAGGAGGTTGGTAAAGTCTTGAGAGGTCTTACCGGTGAAGAAGCTAGTTCATCTGGGAAAGCTGGGGAAAGACATGTGTGTGGCTTATCTCTAAATATAGCTGAGCATTTGTAGAATTCACCCCAGCTGGCAAAGCAAACAGCTGCCCTTTCCTTGTTCTCCCTGCTTTGCTCACGCTATTGCCACGAAAATGTAGTGGGTCAAATACTCATCCCAGTCATAACCAGGTCTGCGCTATCTGCATCCACAGAATTGCAAGAGATAATCGCCCAAACAATCTTGCACCCCCAATCAGAGTGATCTCAGCTACCAACTCGGTTTCCAGCGCAATAGTGTGCCTGCAGCTGTTCGCATCTGTCAATTAAAACAGAGGACAGTGTCTGCAAATCTGGCGCTTCACTCTCTCTACACGAGGTGTGTACTGAGGAATGTAAAGGGTGTCTACACCCCGTGCCTGTTGCATTCTTGTACACTCCATTCTGATGTCGTCCCTAGGCACAGCGCGCTCACCAATACAGTAGGTGCAGCTACAGAGATCCAAAAGCACATTAATAAATGACTCGATGGGGAATTGAAGCACGGCCTTTGGGCATGAGAAATGGTGCTCCCTCGCCCCCCAGAAGACTGAAAATTGTAAGCCGTGGTGTACATCACCTATGCTTGCCTAATCCCATTCAATAATCCTTGTGCTACATATGCCTGTTTAAAGTATGCCCAGCTACGTGCCGTCTCCTAGAACATGACATTGTAATATGTCATGTGAAGCAAATATATATTAGTTTGTATCAGAGAGGAGCTCCTGTCACAAAGTTTGGATCTAGTGCTTGAACAGGCCAGAGTTTGTGTGCGTGCATCCATGGTTTGAATTCAATCTCGTCTCTAGTTAGATATGAAAACAATTTGAGCGGAAAACTTTTTTATTTGTACTAGCTGTAACGTAGCCTACAACCATCTCTTCTCTTCTCCACCCTTCCCAGACCTCTAGCATAGTCACAATGGAAATTCCCGTGGTTGCAGAAACTGTGCAATGATCAAAGTACCCTATACTCATAGGGCTTGCCTACAGTACAGTGATAAAAGTCAGGGGTCACAATTGTCTCCTGTCTGAGCATACTGGGAATAGTTATTTTATCTCTATTACTATTTTTAACATAGCACCATGGACGTGTGTATTGCCAGGCAGACAAATAAGCATTGTGAGTCCTGCCCTGAAGAGTTTACAAGCTACTGGAGTAAGGAAGGTGGCCTTGTGGCTAAATCACCAGACGTGGATTTAGGAGACGTAGGCTCAGTTCCTAGATATAGCACAGAACTTCCTGCGTGATCTTGGGCTAGTTATTCAATCTCTCTGTGCCACAGTCCCCTTTCTGGAAAAATGACATTACCCACCTTTGACTGACTTGTCTGGGTAGATTGTAATCTCTCCAAGATAGGAACTGTCTTTCACTATGGATCCACCCATACTAGGAAAGAGATTTATTCTAACCTTGTCTTAGCTAACATGAGGTAAATTCTAGATGAAGACAAGGCAGTGTGTAATTTACACATATATTCGCAGGTCAAGGTAATCACTAGGGTGAAGTGTAGGGTTTGCGTCAGCCTGCCAGCCCATGTTAATACTACAAGTGCTTGGTCTTCACTAGGACTTTATCTCATTTTCACTTAACACAGGGTAAGAAGACACCTTTTTACCAAGTGAGGACAAGGCCTAAATATCTGTACAGTACCTAGCGCGATGGGGTACTGATCTAAATTGGGGTCTTCTGGTGCTGCTGTAGTATTAATAGTAAGTTACGTCTGATCCATGGGATGCGGTTGGAGGAGAACTTTGATGGAGGATGCAGAAGCTGTGGCATTAGAGGAGAACACTGAAGGAGGGGACTGTCTGGGGATAAGGATGCAGAAGCCAGAGCACCAGGCTGCAGATGCAGGAACAGCCGGATGGCTTATCACGCCCATTGCATTGAGGAGAAATTAAAAGGATTGATTGATATCAATTATTGGGTACAATTTGTTACAGCGCAATTGACACGTTAATCACCTCCCTGCTGCATTTCGGCATGGCAAGATTTTTTGACCAATTTGAAAGGTTTACAGCAACAATACGATGCTGATTTATCTCTCCTTAATAAAAAAGTGATCAACTGAAACCTGCATCCATCATTCTGTTTATCACTCATGGTGATTTATTAACTAATTATACTTACAGTGGGTCTTTTTCTATAAGTATGGATAATAGAGTGATGCAGTGTCAGTCCAAGTCATAAATAATGCCACCGTACAGTATGCTTAATACTTACTCCTAGGGCCAGCCCATAACAAGGTGCCTTGATTAAGGGAACCAGACGGCTTCGTTTGTCAGCAACAGTCCTAGAATGCATAGGCAGGAAAATAGTCTATTTTTTCATAGGTCTCCTGCACTACATATTGCATAAAATGCCTTGCCCAGCTAATTTGGATCAGGTGAAATACCTCAAACTGGCCATTTTGCCTAGACATTTCATTAGCACTCATCACACAACAGATGCAAGATCAAATAGTTATATTATGTTCCTTAATTTCTATAAAGTAATGAGCCTGTTACCCAAAGGGCTGGGAAGGGAAAAGAAAAGAACAAGTCAATAAGAATCAGCCATGACAAAAATACAACAAAACAAGTCACCAGCTGGTGGTCCCAAATGAGAAGAAAATCATGGGATTATAAGAACAGGAAGTGACATCTCACCCTTAGAAGTAGCATCATTAATTAACAGGAGGAACAGAGAGAGGTTCTGAGATGGGGATTTAAATGATGGAGAGTGAGAGAGCCAAAAGGAGAGGTGGGGAGAGAATTCTATGATACAGAGGTGCAAAATGGTCCATTTTCAAACTTCCTATAATAGATGAATAGCTTCAGTGGAGAAATGGAGCAAATAAGGATTGCTCTACTGTTTCTGAGACAAGCAAGTAAGAAAAGAGGCAGGGCCGGCTCTGGCTTTTTTGCCGCCCCAGGCAAAAAAGCCTCCCGTTGCCCCACCCCCCACCCCCAGCGCGGCAGGGGAGGGCACTGAGCCCGGCCGCGGGCCGCTCTCCCCGACCGGCCGGAGCACCGGGGGGAGGGCGGCGAGCCTGCTGCGGCTCCGCTGGCGGCCAGAGCGCCGGGAGGAGGGCGGAGAGCCCAGCCGGGGCTCCACTCTCCCCGGCGGCCAGAGCGCCGGGGGGGAGGGCGGAGAGCCCACTGCGGCTCTGCTCTCCCCAGCAGCCGGAGCCGGAGCACCACGCTGCGCCACCCCCCTCCAGGTGCCGCCCCAAGCACAAGCTTGGTGGGCTGGTGCCTGGAGCCGGCCCTGAAAAGAGGGGGGTTGTTTTTTAACTGACCAATAATTAAACCCCTGAATCTCTGAGCTTCCATCTCCATCCATCAAAAATACCTTTATAACGTTTGTAGTACAATAATTGGCAAACATATACTTGTCAGTTTTCCCTCTTGACAAAAATATGTGGCTAGTCACCTTGCCTAGCCCCAGGGGACTGTGCTGAGACTCTATTAAATAATTATACCCAGTAATCATGTAATCTCAAGGAGAAAGGAACTTCTCAAATGACACATCAGACAACTCCATACTACAAAGTGTCTTCACAGACTGTACATGAGAGGATGGGCCTGCATGTGCCTTTTAAGCTTGAGACAGAAGAGGTTCTGAAGATACTCACAGAGATGACAACACTAGCAGAAGACCCTGGGCCTGAGAGAATGGAACAGATGCCCTTTAAGATTCTTTCCATTTTCCTGACTATGGAATCCTGGAAAGCCTGTGTTACGGATATCATCTTCGTGCTGCAGAACACACTGCCAACACTAAGACGCAGTATTAGTCTTCAGTATTACTATTCAGTATTAGCCTAATGCCATTCCCACTGAAATCAATGGGAGTTTAACCATGGACTTCGATAAGCCCAGCTCTGAGCTCTTTTTGAAAATTCCATCCTTAAACTCCTTGCAGTTCTGGCCTGAAAAGCAATTGTAAAAATAGCATCATGGGTCCTATGTCTCCCTCTCTGCGACTCCAAATCCCTGCTTTCCAAGGATGTGTGCTCTAACCACCAGTCCCAAAATGTGGAAATCAAGCGGGGTTCTTTTTGCCTGGTGCATCACCACCGATCACACTGATCTGACTGAAGTGTATTACAGGTGCATGTGAGGCTTCCACCTGTGTATATCGGCTACATAAAGATTCTGCAATTTGAACTTGGTAAACTATTGTGTTGATAATGCCTACGCCTGTCAGACGCCAGCTCATTTTGCCATCACTGGACTGGTTTCACAAAGCTGACAAGAGTAAAAGACAGTCAAAAGCTGTTTGTCACTTATTTTGGCTCTGCATACCCACAAGGGTTAGCTCTGTGGAGTAAGAGTACGCTATCTTTAGACAGACACCTTCCTGACCATAAATGATCTTTAAGCAGGCAAGATCCTCCTTTTTGGTAGGAAGGGGTGCTGAGTTCTAGCCTATACTTTAATCGCCGCTCTTTAGTGCTTGAAAGAAGCAGATCAGAAGCATCAAAGGGAACCTGGAAGACATTACGCCATAGACGATAGCACGAGCCAGTGAAATCTAGAGACAGGATAAGACACTGGTTTCTTTGCTTTTGCAAATTGTCACAGATAAGGTTTCTGTTTTGCAAAACCAGAACCAGGGACAGTTCCAAGTTGGATCCTATTTTACCTGAACTCTCTAAAGTTTTAGGAGTCTAGTTAAGTGGTTCTGGCTTTACGTCCAGCTTCTAACACTATTGTTAACTGTAAACAAACCTTTCCACAAGCTGCTGGTTGGTTGCCTTACTCCAAGTGAAGGAAACATATTAACATTTTACATTCAGCTGGTGTTACTTCAGGGAATTTTTTTACTCCTGGAGATCTGGGGACTGAGTCTCCTCTCACACCAGTGTCACTACTGACTTTAGTGGTGTTACTCCTGAGTGTGAGGGGAGAATGAAGCCCAGGCAGTACTGTTAGACGCTGGGAAATCACAGCCCTTAAGTGCTAATTTATCAGACGTTACAGCACCTGAATGGTGAGACCAAGTCACCCTAGGGAGCATCACAAAGAGCTTCCATGTTATAAAGGGACAGTGTTCAGTGCTAAACAGGGATTCTGCAGCAGTCTTGCTCTGTCCTTTTTCCAACATACCAAGTCTAAGGGTGGTTGGAGGGGAAGAGAACAAGGTGATTTTTGCAAGATTCCACCCATCATGCAGCTAGAGGGCCAAGTTCGTAACTTACGCATGCAAGCAGGTGCATCTCCAATGAAGTCAATGGAATTTGACCAATTGAGCGCCAGGGGACTGGACTCAGTGACTCAGCGGATCCCTTCCAGTCCTATGAGTGGCTGGTAACCAAATTGTTCAGTCCATTTAGTGACAAGAGCTGAACTGAGAACTTCACTCTTGCTGGAAACCATGTTCCTAATCTGGCCATCATGGGTTTCACATGTACAATTAGGAGGACATTCTCCAGGTGTTACAAGAGTCATCTCTGCACTCCCCGGTACTGAAAAATACTCTTGTTTCCCACACATCTCTTACATCTCACATGTTGCATAAAATGCACTGCACTGATATTTAAATACATTTATCTGATGAACTGGAGGAAAGCAGCCCACAAGCACCAGGCAAGGAAGCAATGTAGTCGTCACTTGGACTAAGTACAAGCACTCCCTGGGATTCATCCTTCTGTAGGAACTGCCTATGGCTCGGCATATATGACAGCTGCCATCTTAGCCAACACACCAGGGACTGAACTGAGGTTCTCCAGAGCTGAGTTGCTCCAGCTTGAGCGATATACAAGGTTTTCTAGCTAGGGCTCTAACAGTCTCTGCAGATCAGGCACAAAGGGGGACCCACAACACCTACTCACTGATGAGATATCCATGCTTCCATAGTACAGTATAAATTAATGCTCCCCTTTTGCTCCCACTCAGGGCACAGAGCTCCTGCGGGATTCCCAGGCCCGTCACTCCAACCTGGATGTCGCTGAGTGAGACACATTTTTAATACAATGAGGAGCAAATTCATTAACAATAGTCAGCCTCTTGTTGTCATGTATTGTTCCATCAAAGGGTCATTCTCCTAAAGGGCTACCGGAGAGTACAGTGAGCAAAGTGGGTCAGTGGCAGTTGTCCTGGGAGCAGGGAAGAGCTGTTCTCAGTACTGCTCACCCCTCCCCCATGTTCAAAAATCATCAGACTGGCTTAAAAAATGTATATTGTTAAAAATCATACCTTTTGGGCGGGGGTTCATTTGTCTTCTGGCTTTTGAGCCTTTACAATGCATTCAGATCATGTTTGCAAGATTTTCTCTGCAGTCACGAGATCTAAACTGAGATTCCCAGGTAATCCCTGAACTCTAGGAGCTGGGGTTTTAATAAATACAAATATGAGACTTGCAATAAAGTTCTGGTAGCTGGCATCCCTGTGTTCAAACACAGTGCCTGAATGGTAAGGGCCATATTCTCAGTCAGGGCGGCCTGAAGTCCACATACACACAGAGATGCATATGCACTAACATGAATGAATGTGCAACCTGCTAAGGTGCCTAGCTGTCTTCACACTCAGTTACCCACACTGTGTGTGTGAGTTAGCTAACTGCATGCAGTTGTGGTGCACTTTACTATCCGAGGTACTTCTAGGGCTCCCGTTACCATAATATCAGAACACCTCCCAACCTTTGATGTTTTTAATCTCATGACACGCCTGTGAGCTAGGGAAGTGCTATGATCCATTTTACAGGTGGGGAACTGAGGCAGAGAGACTAAAGCCCAGATTCCCAAAGGTATTTAGGTGCCTAACTCTCACTGATTTCAGTGGGAGCGAGGCATCTACATACCTTTGAGGATCTAGGCCTAAGAGACTTGCCCAGAGTCACATAGGAAGTCTGCAGCAGAGCAGGGAATTGAACCTGGGTGTCCCAAGTTGCAGACCAAAGCCCCAATGACTGGTTGGTTGTGTGCAGACCTGGGCCTCTAGGTTATCTTTTTCAGAAGCCCCTAAAAGGCAATTTTTTCCCCTTTAATTTACAGCACAATTTTACTTTGCCCACCCCTTACTTTCCACTACTTGTAATTTCCTCTCAGGATCTTTACATGTTTATTTCCTACCAATTTTTTCCTGTTCCACTAGGTAACTCTTTTGAGCTGTCTTTCTGACATTCCAGCACCTGTTTGTTGACTTCTCTACATTAACTGATGGGACCCACGGAAACGGACCCAGCCCTGTAATAACGAGCGGTAGATTAATGAACGCCACTGCGTACAGTAGAGGGAGCACGTAGCTGTTTTATGGTGGGCCCTAAAAAAAATGATATTTTTTATGCCCTGATCAAATTGGTGGTTGTTTGGCTGTTCTGTCCAGAGAACGTTCGCCCCAAGGTTTGTAGCAATTATATGGTAGGTTCAATTCTGAGCCTTAACCGGCACATTGACAGCCCAGGAGAGTGCATCCCTCTCTTTGTCCACAGAACAGGCACAGCAGGGCAGGAGCTGTGCAAGCTTCCCCCACACTGCCCTGCCAACGTGCCTCCTCCCTTTCATTGAGAGGCCATCGGTAGGACCGAGGTTCCCCCTCCAAGGAGGGTTGCCAAGTTTGGGTTGGATGCGTTCCTGGAGGTTTCATCACATGACTTAGTCTTTAATTGAAGATTCATTTTTAATTTCTGGAGACTCCAGGACAATCCTGGAGAGTTGGTGACCCTACCTCCAGGGCCATTCAAACCTTGGGCTGTGAGGAGAGATTTCCAACCACAGTTGCCAACTTTCACGCGGTAAATAAGGACCCCGACTTTCACAATAAGCCAAAATCAAGCTAATCCCATTTCAAAACAAGGCCAAAACAAGCCAATCCCTAAAGAACCCCAAAACTCTATGTGACTAGATCCCCCCGGCGTGTAGTGTGGGACTGTGGTGGGCCCGCTGTGCACCCCTGACTCTCTCCCCTCCCCTTGCCCCTGCTGGCCCCCCATTGTTCCTGCTTGCCGGGAGCCGATCAAAAACAAGAAGCAACAAGCTACAAGCCAAAAACTAGCCAGCAAGCAACTCACAAGCCCATTAAGCCAAAATCAAGCCCAATTTCTGTGTTTTTTTTCCATGGGTTTGGCATGTTTCCAACCAGTGTCTAGTGTAGTGGTGGCTTTTCTGGGCTGGCACATAGGAACTGGAGGGAGGACTCCAGTGCATTTCAGACAGAGACTGCCCAAGAGCTGGCACCATGTGATCAGCTCTGTGTCTGGGCTGAACTCAGACCTCTACCCTTGGAGCAAACGGCTCAAACCCCAGTAACATGCTCCTCATGCTCTCACTCCCAGTTGCTTCTTACACTGAACACAGGAGCTGTGCGAAGCAGAAACTCCAAGCAAGCCTGGGAGGTGATTCCGGCTGCAGAGTCACCCATTCCAGTCTCAGGAGCGCAGTCTGGGGGTTTTATGATCCCAGGGTAATGCCTGCACCCAGCTCCCACTTAAAAGATAAATCATACCTGGCCATAGCTCGTGCACTCGTGATTTTTGTCAGCCGGGGACAGCTGCTGCTGCTGCCTGAGGCAAGGTGTAACCTGTCTGCTCATTTCTCTGCTTTTCATTGTATTACACCTTTTAATAACAGCAGATTTAAGTTTCGCAGTGTTTACTTAATGAACTGCAACTACACTAGGTGTCCCATGCCAGAGACTTTTGCCTTTTCTGTTAGGATTGTTTAAGTCCCTGCATCTTTTACCTGCTTTTCTATGAATGATGGGAATGGGCCCCAGCAGAACACACTGGGATCTGAAACCTTCCAGCTTCGGGTTTCATACAACACAAAACTCAGATCTGTGGCAAAGGCTCATCTCTGTCATTTGGATCTGGATTTAGGTGCAGCCTAACCTTGTGGCTCTGGCACTAACTTGGCTTCATGTCCCAGACCTGCTGTGTGATTTTTGGACAAGTCACCTCACCTCTTTCCACTCCGTCCTTTTGTCTGTCTTGTCAACTTACACGGTAAGCTCTTTGGGACAGGAACATAGCACAATGGGGCCTTGATCCCAGTGGGACTTTCTTGGCACAGGCACATTATAAATAATAATAAGATCTGGGTTGGAACATAACAGATTGGGCCCATGTCTCATTACATTTCTTCATCTCTTTTCAGCCCAAGGATCCCACCATGCTTTGTAAGGATTATTAAGTCATAGATTTTAAGGCCAGAAGGGACCATCAAAACATCTAGTCTGACGTCCTACACATCACAGGCCACTAAACCCCCTCCCATTGATCCCTGCATTGAACCCAATAACCTGGATTAGATTAAAGTATTACAGCCCTTCCGAGACTAAACTATTGTGTGCCACAGGCAGAGATTAGGAAGGAGCGAGGTGCACCAATGCAATGGCAGGGACTCAATTTGGTGAGATATACCCAGATCACCTCACCCACCACTGGAATGCAGCTACTTCACCCAGTCCTAGAACACAGCGGCTGTGTAACAGCACACAGCAACACCACCTAATAATCTATTACAGGAAGTGAAACCAGAATCCTACCTCCAACTGAAGATACAGGGGGAATATATGTAGGTAGAATAGAATTAGCACATCAGCTGCATGAAATTTAACCAAAAAAGGAACAAGTCTAAACACCAGAGAACAATTATCTTATAAAACTAAACATACAAATGTTAAAATACCAATTTGAAGAGACTTTAGAAGGTACAAAACAGATGCTGCCGTGCAAGGGCAGCTGCAGAGAAGCTGCAAAAACTACACAGCATCTCCTGGAGGGAGAATAAGCGACAGATCCATAATTTATAGGGGGCAGTCGGCACTTAATAAGTACGGCATAATTTCCACCAAGTCAGTCTAGTGACGGGCAGGGAGCGGCTGTTTTGTTCATGATATCATCCCTTTTGCCCCCTTTGTCACTAATGCCCTCAAGTGCACAAACGTTTGTCGTCATTATTACTGGCTCATTCAAATTATTACAAGGTAAAACTCTTTCCATGCAAATCCTGATCATACAACAAACCCCATCTGCTATACTACGACCAGAACCTCTATACAGACATACATGTGTACTAAACTGATAGCTCTGGAGACCAAGAGTGGAATTATCCAAAATGCTCAGCCTTGACTTAACTCTGCCTCTTCCCATTGGCCTCACTGCTCCATCAACAGCAATGCGGAGATCCCACCCAGAAATCTGAACTGATCTCTTAGTTCAGAGTTGGAAACACTAAGTCAGTCTGGGGCTGCGATGCACCACGGGGAAAGGTGGGCTGCCTGGATCCAGAGAACCTGGAGTTAGACACCACTTCCACACGTGGTGGATAGCCAGGCTCAGGGGCCAAGAACTGATTTGATGCATCTCAGTTTGGAAGATCCAGTTGTCCTAAGTCAGTGAGAGACAGAGACTGGGGCAGAATGCAGGGCTAGAGTTGAATACAATCCTGTAAAGTGGCAGGTTTTCTGTTAGCAAACAGAACGTTCAGTTACTGTTAAGTTGGGTGGGATTTTTCTAAATTCCTGTATTTCATTTAAAGTGTTCCTCAGAATAATTACTGTACAAAACCGGGTTCCTCTTTAATCTTGTGATTGAATCCTTAGCCTTCAGCTTTGCTAGCCTTATAAATACACAGATATGCCTTTCTTTACCTATAGCATCTCATTCCGAACTTAGAAGCTGATACAGTAGCTACAGCTAAGGTAATACTGAAGCATGGGCCCAGGGTTGGAATAGGAAAAGGTGATGTAAGTCAGGATTGATGTGTGTAGCTGGAACTGTGCAAGGAAGCTGCACTACAGGCCTGATCCAAAGCCCAGTAGAGTCAATGAGAGTCTTTCCATCCACTTCAGAGGGCTCTGTATCTGCCCCCTACCAGATACAAGCTAATGCGATTAGTTTATCTCGCATGAGCACTACAATCCATCATTTAAGTAAGGAAACAGTCTGGTACCTTTGAAGATGCGGAACTTGGAGTTACACAGACAAAGCAGGTGTTTTCCCGCAAGCATTTGTAGGGCCTGATCCTGTGAGTTTCTTAGCACCCTCACTTCCATCTGTTTTCAGGAAGCGTTGCCGGAGCTCAGCATTACACCCATGAAGAACACACCAACTGACAAGAGCATTGCTTTTGCAGGCAAGCGACTCAGAAACAGGCAGGAGATGGGAAGGGGCAGTCACAAAACACCCTTCAAACACACCCCGAGCTGGATACATCCCCTTCTCTTATGGGAATTTGTTTAAATGTGAGTACTTTGCCCTCGGTCATTGGAAGACCTGAAAGCATTTTATGAGCATTAATTCATTAGGGTTCTTCTTCACTCTCCTGACACATGGAGGGAAGTTTTCCCAGAGTCGGATTCAGCATGTGCGGACATTGCAGAGGTACATACCGATAGGAATCCATGTGTTACTTCAAAGGCCTAATGAAGCACAGCAGAAACCTTGCCTGTGACTTGCATTAAAGAAAAACTGCCCGTTGTCAAGAAATATAACCTCCACCCCGTAATTAGGAGTCGTATGCCATTGTGTGCACAGCACATGCCCTCTGTCCCCATCGTATCCTAGAACTTGAACCTGAACAGGACACTGGAGCTACTGTTAAACCAGCATCACAGGACCTGAAGGCACAGCTAGATCTAGTTCTCCAGCGGAGCAGGGGGTTATCCCAGGGACCAAGCCAAATTCCAGCTCAGGTAATCACATCCCACCTCCTTCAATTCCTGCCTGCAGTTTCAATTGGATAATGGCTTCATCATTTCCTGCCTTCCGCAATGTTGTTCTGAGCTGTTAAACAGCTGCTGTGATCCACCCCAGAGGCAGTTGCATTTCAGTCATGGGGGAACACTCCTATCTTCCGGGAGCGTTGCGAGGCTGGATCAGATATCTCTGGTGTGCTCTAAGATCCTAGGACAACACAATCATTGTTTACCATCACTAAACTAATAATGCTGAAGCCACTAGCACATTGTAACATGGCAGGTGTAGTCATTAGCACAGGACAGGTGGCCTCAGCATAGCTGGCGTATGAAACAGTAGCAGAGGGGTTAAAATTTCCCTTCAGGTATGGTCCCTAAGACCTAGTAGGCAGAGGATTGGTAGGAAGGGTGGGAAAAAATACCTAGGTTCATCTTTCTCTCATTTTATAAAAATAAATTTTTGAGAAACCTCCACAGCTTCACTATTTCTGGACCCTAAATCACACAGCCTGACAATCTATCCAGAACTATTTATTGTCAGGCTCTGAGGAAGCCATCTTCTGGGAGGCAGAGGGGCTGTTTTGAAGAGCAAGAGCATCATCTGCTGGAGGTTTGCTGTAAGATTTTCCTGGCCCCCTCATCCCTTGGAACAGTTATGCCATAAATCTCCCTGCCCTGGAGGGAAATGGCTCATCATAATAATAATAATAATATGTAGCTCTTTTTATCTTTAGAACTCAAAGCACTTTCCAAAGGTAGGTGGGCACCATCCTCCATGCATTACAGGTGGGGAAACTGAGGCAAAGAGCCATTAAGTGACTTGCTCACAGTCACAGCAAGATAACACCAGTGCTGGCAATAGAAACCAGAGCACCCAATTGCTAACACAGACCATGCTGCTTCCCACACAATGTGGTGATGCTGTGTGGTGCCACCAGCTGTCTCATCAACCTTGTGAGGATGCTTATCAGTTCTAGTCAGGACCTGCGGCAGTGTTATGGTGGGAATGAGAGTCACAGGTCACTCTCTCTCAAATCAAACTGAGCCAAGGGGAGGCATGGGACTCAGCAGCAGCCACTGCCGGCAGCACCAAGGTGCAGAGGGAGGGGCCAATGGCACGTGCAAAAGTAATCAAGAATATTTGGAAGCGTTCACTGAAACTGTGGAACCTCAGTATAAATCAGTTATGGTTGATGAAGGAGCCACTGCTTAGAATTTCCTGAACTTTGCACATGCCAGCTCTCAACCAGAGCTGGCACTTAACATTGCAATGGATGCAATTAACGCTGGGCTTGGGGGTGGAGCGAGTTTGGGAGGATTTCTTGGGGCAACAGAAAAAGAAATATCCTGATACATTGGACTATGCACTATTCCAGTACAAAGGAAGTCAGTCTTTGAGGTGACATCTAGACTAGGAGCGTTAGGGGTGTGATTCCTATCACACTAAAAATAGCAGTGAGCAGGACCCATCCTGAGTACAAACTCACCTGAACCCCATGGGTACATACTCGAGGTGGCTCGCTTGTGCTGCTGCTGCCAATGCCCATGCTACTGTGGCTACACTCCTATTTTTAGTGTGATAGCTCAGATGACAGCTAGTGTGAGCAAGTCTACGATAGCACATTTACATCTCTGTGCATGGGGATCACACCCCATCACCCAGTGCAGACGCAGCCACAAACATGTTGCATTTTGTGTGCTCCGTGGGGTGCAGTGCATAGGCAGAAACCACGGAGGATTCAACCAGTATGTAGGACCGAATGAGCACAAACTTAAGTCAACATAGCCAGGGGAAAGTCAGGGGCAGGATCATTGGGAACGTTCAGAGCTGTCAGGGTTAGGACAGACTACATGGGCTTTGTCTGGCAGTTCCAGTGACACTGGGTGCTGTGTTTCAGTGTACAGTACTCCAGTCTACATTTGTCCAACTGCAAGGATATCTAGCTCTTGGGTAATTTAGGCCCCAATTCCGCAAGATACAGGAGCAAGTGCCTAACTTGAACCCCACAGGCAGTGCCCTTGAAGTCACCTTGCTGAACTAGGGCCTCACGGAAGAATATTGCTATAAGAAACTACAAAAGAGCCCTTCAGCAGAGGATAAAGCGCCATTTCCAGGAGCTGCATGAAACCAGTCCCTTGCTCAAGGTGCTTGTGTAACCCACTCAGGAAAGGGGAAACCTCCCCCCACCCCAGGATTCAATTCCTGCTCTGCCAGTATGACCAAGGGTAAGTCACTTAGCCTCTTTGTGACTCAGTTCCCCATCTGTAAAATGGGGATAACAGCACTGCGCTGCCCCACAGGGATGTAATGAGAGAAAATACATTACAGATTGTGAGGTCTCAGATACTACAGTAATTGGGGCTGGGTAAGGACCTAAGATAGGGAGTGTGTTACAGGTCCCACTTTGTGTCCAAACCGCAGAGGATATGAGTCAGTTACAGAGGCAGGGTTTAGCTGTGGAGGTCCCTGGCTCAATCTCGTTTGTCAGCCAAGATGGCAGCTGTCATTTTGCTTCCTTTGGGGGAAATGCCCTTCAAAGATGAAGTTTTCAGCATGCCCTGAATGTGGAAAGGCCTGGGGCCAAATTTTCAAAGGTGTTCAGGTGCCTAAAGACACAGATAGGTGCCTAATGGGATTTTCAAGAGTGCCTAAGAACCTAAAGCCCACTGATGCCAAAAATTTAGGAATGAAGATGTTCACAGTTACTAGTACAAGTGCAGTTGAGGATTAGAACTGGCCTGGGGGAGACTAACAGAGATTAATATCTTCTTACAATCCTAAACAATCCCAATTTCCATATTCCTGGCCATCACCCTTCAGGCTCCTCCTAGGCCCTCATCCTGCAGACCCTCACTCATAGGGTTAACTTTAACGGAACTACTGAAGTCAATGGGGCTACCAGCCAAAGAACTGGTCTTTTTGGATAACCTTTATTTGCCAAAGTCTACTGAGGAGATTCAGACATGTAGATCAGGTTGTTGGGCATCTCCTTACCTGACTTGCATGCAGATACGCCGCGTGTCTCTGTGACTGGGAAAATCCAAAGCTGAAATGGTGAAAATTTGGAGACTGCATTAAAGAACTTGGGCCATAAACACCTATGTCAATTTATCATGTTGCCACAAGATGGTGCTGAAACCTCTCGCTTCTATTTCCCTCCTCCCCAGCCCTCCCCCCAAGGAAACTCCTCTTACTGCAAACAGCATTACTAGGAAAGGTGCTTCCAGGCTTTCTCCCCAGGCTGAGAATTAACGTCGATGTCCTTCTCATTCCTTGGACAATGCAAATGCCAAGGAAGACTGAGTTTTTTAGACACTACCCTTCAGACTAAGCTCATTTTCTAAGGGCCTTGGTCTCTCTTTGGTTTTATTTAAATGTGCAGCTCTGATTTACCTTAATACTCATGGTAGTTGTTTTTTTCTCACATTGGATGTTCCTGTTCCCAATGATCAGAGCAAATGGGATGTGTAAAACTCTTCTTTGCTGTAATGCCGACAAAAAAATTGACGATGGTTGGGTAGCCCATATATTAAGACCACCGCCTGATATGCAGAGCAGATGTCTTGCTGTTTCCTTGTACTCCCCTATCGTTCTGTATCTATGTGTCATCTTTCATCTTATACATAGAGAGTAAGCTCTTTGGGGCAAGGCACTGTCTTTTATTCAGTGTTTGTACAGCACCTAGCACAATGGGGTCCTGGTCCATGACTGGGGCACCTAGTGCTATATTACAGAGGCACCTGGTGGCCCCAAGCAGAATTGTGCTAGAAGCTCGACAAACACACAGAAAGCGACAAGATCCTGCCCTAAGGAGCAGATAGTTCAAATATGGGGAAGGGAAACTGAGGCACAGGGCGGGGCCGTGACTTGCCCAAGGTCACGCAGCATGTCAGTGAATGAGCCAGGAACAGGACTCCAGTCTCAGAGTCCAGGGCCCGAGCCACTAGATCACGCTGCCTCGCTCCAGCTTTTTGCCCGAACATATGTGATGCATTCTAGGGGAGGTCAGTGGGGGGGTCAGGGAAGGACTGAATCTCACCCACTAGCAACCAAGCTGCTCCAAGGCACCTACTGCAACCTCAGGCAGCCGGCAGCCCCATGTGGCTGCTGTGCCTTTACCACCCTTGTCCCCAGCCAACCCAGCGAAGAGAAATTCCATGGACCACTGCTTCAAAAGAGACACAGCGTGTGCACCCTGTGCCAGCTCCACCAAGCCTGATCCCACTGCCCCCGTTTCTGCTATGCCCAAGGACTCTCCTGACCATCATCTAGGATTTGGCTCACCGAGTGGGAGGTCACCATGAACCAGGAGGCTGTCTTAGTGGATGAGGGGACATGGTGGGCTCCAGACGGACCTCAGCCTGGCATCTGAATGCATCCGCTGCAAAAAAAAATCAGCCCTTCAAGATTTCTCAGCAGCCGCAGCCACAAAGAGGGAGCATAAGAATCCAGACAAATTGGTGGGTGAAGGGACTGACTTGAGCTGGGCAGGCATAATGCAAGATTCCCCCAGGCTGCTCTTCCAGGGCCGCTCATTCCTGAACTGCAGCATCCTGCTGTTTTACGCCTGTGTTGTTTTCCAGTCATGCCGTGGTGTTTCCCTGAAGCCTGTAGAGACCATTAAGCTCCATTCACTGGTGACTTGAATAAGATTTTAAACCATTCACCATCTCTGCTACTTGGCCTCAGCCCATGGGCATGCTGTTCCCCTTAGAATAAATCAAAGAGCAAAACCAACAGACCCTGAAGGAACTGAAACAAGGAACCCCTGACAGGCAGGTGAACGTTGAGTGACAGCTAACTGACCAGCACAGTCACACTGAAGAAATACTAGTGCAGGTTTCCTTTGCCATGTTTCCTGGTGGTTTAACATGGAAAGAGTATGGCAGAGTCTTTGGGATATGGGCCCTCAGGGTGGACTGGGCCCAGACATACGAGTGTCTGAACAGCAAGCATCACCGCCTACAGCCAACCAATGCAGGGAGAAGCTGGACTCTGAGTGCTTCTCCTCTAATCTCAGGTCCCCTCATGCTTTTGACTGTTTCTATCATCTTCCCAATGCAAAGATAAATGTGGTAAGTCTTAACCAAACCACTTCAGCCTTTATTTAATTTTTCCAAGTGTTAAATTACTGGGAGACAGTTAGAAGCATTGTGCTCAGAAAACTAAAAGTGACTGAAGCTAGAAACCTCAAGCGTGGCTTGTTTTGTAGATCTCATTGAGATCTCAGGTTTGAGCCAAATTTGAAGAAAGTTTGTTTGGATTAGATTAACAGTCTGTGTTCTGTGCTAGAACAATATACAGTATGTGTATTGAATGTATGGTTGTATTTGAAATTCCAGATTGTACCATAGTATAATTTTGACAAATAAAGAGAATATGTAGTGATATCAGGCGAAGCCATATTTAAAGATATAGTGATGTGGAGAAGAGTTAAGATTGGAACATTGATCATTCATATTTAAGACTGGGATTGTCAAAGGAACCTAAGGGAGTTGGGTGCCCAAATCCCTGAGATATAACGAGAGCTGAGTGCCTAATTCCCTTTGAAAATTCCATCCCAGATTATGAAATTTCCTGATTTCTGAGAGCTTGATTTTGCAACCTGAACATTGCATTGATGTTCATTTTTTTGGCATGGACTAATTTTGTTAGATACAGTCAGACTGGAAAACTGTGCAGACTCACCTCTCTCAGTGGAAGCAACTGAATATTGGAGCTGGGACCAAACCAAACCAACTCCTTAGATCTGAGCAAGCCCTGAACTTTGGATCTGAACTATGGTCCTAAATCAATGCCCATTGAGGTGAATGGAAAGAATGCCATTAACTTGAGTAGGCATTGGATTGGACCCTTTGTAGTTGGAGCCCATATTTACTGAAAACCAGCTGGGAACAGGCACCATTCCCTAGGAAATGATTAATAAAATGATGACTGCTAGCAAGTTAAGTAAAATAATTCTTTACGCCATTTTCAGGAGAATGATTGTAGCCAATAGTCCTATAGGCAAGATTTCAGAAAAATTGATTTTTCTCATTCATTAGCAAAAGCAATACTAGCTATTCACAATTCATGCCTAAATCATAAATTACATTTTAAAGACAAGGATTTCATGTAATCAGAAAAGGTACATTTTATCTTTACATAGCCTCTTTAATACACACTTACGGAGTCACACTATCAAACTTTAAAAAAAAATAAAACATGGGATTCTCCTGTCATCTCCTGTCTTTAGCCGTCAGGATTTGTAAGAAACACTCAAGATTCTTGATCAAATTATGAGCCTGGCAACGCTGTGACTGTGCAATCAATGATGTGTTTCTTCAAGATGAGGCAAGGAGGCAGGTGTCTGGATGTGGTTGTTTTAGATTTAACTCTGCTAAAATTCTAGATGCACTTCTCATGAGATTTTTGGTTATTTTGGGTTGCATTCAGGACAACTGATTCCTTCTGGTTCTGGATTTGATGCAGAACCAAAACCCCATACTCAGCACTTCTCTCTGAAGGTTCTAGATCTGGAGCCTCTAAACAAACACAGGTACCATGCCACCAACACCAGGCCTCAAGCCCACACTCCCATTGCGTTGCTGCAGGTCTTTTCCTTCACATGCGTTACTCCTACCTGAGGTTCTTTTCTTTTCCCTTCACCTGCCTGACTCACAGCCCCTCCACAGGCATGCTCTAGCTCTGGTCTGTCACTTTTCTGAGCGAAGGCTGCTACTCCTGTACCCTACCACTCCTTCCCAGAGTGCCAAGCAGCAGTCTATGAAGCCCAGAGTCCCTCTGGGAATACCATCTCTCAGAATTCCATTGGTCCATGCTGAACCAGGACTGGGTCATGCTCTTATAAGCCACTCACACTCAGTGTGGACCTCTGTTCCCACCCATCCCCCTCCCCCCTCCAGTGGCAGCTAGGCCACATATAAAGGGTGACATATAGCTTCCCTTAAAGGACTAGAGCAGACCCTGTTACCGAAGGTTTCCAGAAAGGGTTGAAATTTGTGTACATCTTTCCTCCCAAATAGATTTGGGAACAAGAACTTCAGAGGTTTGTTTTAATAAACTTTGTCCCTCTGTGTGTCAGGCAGAAGAGCTATGGAAATGGAGGAAAGGGAGAATGGCATATTAGGTCATCTCCATGGGAACAACTTCTGAAGACTGATAAACGCCCCCAAGAGGCCTGTGCACCTAACAACACATTTGAGGGCCTCTTGTGCTGTTTTTTGCCACTGAGACAATGGTAGTTTGAGGAGGAAGAAATAAGGAAGAGTATTCAAGGAGGAAAGAATGGAAATGTTTCAGGGTTTGTTGCTGTCGGGTTTTTTGAACTATTCTTTTCTACCATAAGACTGAATTACCTGACACGAACTAACAGTTCATCAAAGCAAAGAAAATCTGTGGCAACCTGGGAATCTACCCAAGAGGAGGAAGTCTTGTCAGAGTCTGCCCTGTAGGTGGTGCCCTGTCTGGTCAGATGAAACTGGGGATCATTACTACACTTTTGAAAAGGAGAAGAGGAATGTTATTTGCGAGTCTTAGGAAGGGAAGAAAGGCAATACTGTGTGAAGCTGTCATCTGCAGTTCATTTTTCTTTCCTGCTGCAAAGTGTAGAAGAAGTGCACTGCACCATAACACTACGGCTAGCTCACATTTCCCTTTAGCATAAACAGCAGAGGTTTTTGAACCTGAAGATCCTGAGTGCTGTGCCCAATGCCACATGTGCGCAGTTAACTGGCAACTGTGATACATGTCACAAAACGTAACTCTTTCCCCATAACTTGTTAGGGTCAGTTCGGTTGTCTTACTGGAACTATAGATTGTGTTTTTTTTGTGGGGTGTCACAGACGATCTGTCAGAGTACAGCTAATGGGCAGCATAGCCTGGTGGAGTGAGCACAGGACTGGGAACCAGCATCTTTTGTGTTCTTCTAAATCCAGTACTAGCGCAAACATGATGTATTTGGCATCTCAGTTACCTCTGTGTCTCACTCTCCTTGTTTACCTTCCGCACGGGGAAATAATTAATTACTAACCATGCAGCACTTTGGAAATGCAAAGTGCTACACATGCTAAACAGAAAAACCATTCTGAGATGACCAGCTCGGTCAAAACAAAAGCAATGGGGCTGGGGGGAGATGGGGGTTAAGGCAAGCGATTTTGTATTGCCTGAATACCAGATGGTGCATGTCCTGGCAACGTTCCTTGCAGTCTTCTAATGTTTGTTATTTTCTTAAAGGCACAAAGTCAAGGAAAAAATCATAGGCCTGGTTTTCAGGCCCCAGCCTCTTTTTGTGCTTGATCAGCTTTGCATGTGCACTAGCATCTGCATACACACGTCACAGACTTTTCCCAGGCAAAGCCCTATCATCTGGGCACAGAAGTGTGAACGTCTTTCAACTGCAACCACAGGTACTAATGCTCCAAGCTCCACTGAGTTGAGGCCCCACTGAAAACAGGTCCTATCATCTGGGCACAGAAGTGTGAGCGTCTTTCAACTGCAAGCACAGGTACTAATGCTCCAAGCTCCACTGAGTTGAGGCCCCACTGAAAACAGGTCCATACGTAGACTGTAAGCTCCTTGAGGCAGGGACTGTCTTTTTGCTCTGTGTTTGTACAGCGCCTAGCACAGTGAAGTCTAGTCCATGACTAGGGCTCTTACGTGTTACCATAGTGCAAATAATAAATAATAATAATAATATAAACATTTTAAATAGAAATCTCTGCCCTGGGTTACTTAGCAAAAGCTACTTTGATTTTTAAAATTCCTCTGGAGTTTTATTATGTTAGGCTCCGATTTCAAGAGCTCCCCCCCATATCGGATTGCAAGAGTGGGTCCATCATTTGCTCTTCTCTCTTTGGGCTGGAGGTTTACTTGTTTTTACATTTAACTGAGCTGGGAGAGTGAAACTAGAGGGGTCAGTTTCAGAGTCATTAGTAGTCAGTTTCACTTGCAAGTTTTTATGCATTTGTACAGGGCTGCTCAGTGAGTCCCCAACTCCAAAAGATCAGTGTTTAAATTAAAAAATAAAAACACCTTAATGTTGATATTTAAAAACAAATAATGAAATCAAAAAGATTTTGTAAAACATTTTGTGTTGTTACAAACAGGGCCGCAAACTATTTATTTTGAGTTGATCTGCTAGAAGTTTTAGCTGACAGTCCCCTTTGATGTGAGGTGGCAATGTTACGTTTTAATGTTTATTTTCATTGTTTTCCTGAGTGAATTTGGGCCCATGAATGAACAAGCTAACAGAACAGATAGCTGGGTCTAAATGGGATTACTTACCTGTTAATTGGGGCATTTTACAGATGTTAAACTTGTATCACAGATATGAAGAAAAGTGTGGAAATAGCATGTATTAAGTGACTAATTAACCTGCTTGTCTGGAAGCTTTACAAAACCCACTCGCCCCCCTAGGTGAAATTAGCTACACTGGCAAACGTTCAGTTTTGCTGCTAGAACTGCATTGGCACTAGGAGCTTGTGCTGGCACAGCTCTGCCAGCCACAAATCACACCTCATCACACCCTTGACCAACAGAGCTATGCCCACAAAAATTTGTTGTTTAAACCTGGCCCTAGAAACTTCTGGCAGCTTTCATTTTAACCAGCTTTGCCTATGATGTTCTTTCCCTGCTATATCTAATTCTGCCCCTTATCCCTAATTATATTACAGTAAAACCTCAGAATGGAGTGGAGGTTGGTCGTAACTCTGAAATGCTCATAACTCTGAACATAACGTTATGGTTGTTCTTTCAAAAGCTTACAGTTAAACATTGACTCAATACAGCTTTGAACGTTTGCTATGCAGAAGGAAAATGTTGCTTTTAACCATCTTAATTTAAATGAAACAAGCACAGAAAGTTTCCTTACCTTGTCCAATCTTTTTTTAACTTCCCCTTTATTTTTTTAATAGTTTACCTTTAACATGGTACTGTACTGCATTCGCTTTCTTTTGTCTCTGCTGCTGCCTGATTGCGGTTCCAAATGAGGTGTGTGACTGACTGGTCAGTTTGTAACTCTGGTGTTCGTAATTCTGAGGTTCTTCTGTATTAATAATGCTAATACTACTACCCAGCTCTGATACTGCACTTTTCATCAGTAGATATCAAAGTATGTTACAAAGGAAGTCACTGTCATTATCCCCATTGTACAGATGGGGAAACTGAGGTGCAGAGAGGTGAAGCAACTTGCCCAAAGTCACCCAGCAGGCCAGTAACAACTTGTATATCCAGAGGGTGGCGGGGAGGTGTCCATCGTGTACATATGTATCTCTTGTGTGTATATACTTGTATATCCCTCTTCCTAATTGTAGTAGCATCCATATCCTCTTTATTGTCACTTGAAAGCCTGTGTGTGTGTGTGTGTGTGTGTGTGTGTGTGTGTGTGTGAGAGAGAGAGAGAGAGAGAGAGAGATTAGCTAGACAGACGGAGAGCTAGATAGTTATTACGGAAGTCCTTGTTGCAACTCCATAGTTTAAGGCTGTTTTGAGCCTGAAGCTAGGATTCAACCTCTGTTATGTGTGAATGATACAACATGACCTCCCCAAATGCACTTGCTCTTTGATTACAGAATGAATTTGTCTGAGAATTAACAAGCACATCTGTTAATGAGTTTGAGATACATGGAATTTCAGAATAAAACCTTTAAGAAATTTAGTGTTCAGCATCACACATTTTTTTGTTCCACAATATTTTAATAATGGAATAACACAGACTCTTCTGGAGGGAGGGTTAGGGAGCCAAAGTGATTAGAAAACAAAGTGAATAAAATGTCCTCATGATTTTATGTTATTTCAATGTAAAGAGGTGGGTGAAGGGTGCTAAATTTTACATAGATGGCTGCGTGCATGTGTGTGTTGTTGTGAACCCGCACTGAGCAGTACCACATTAATGCATGAGAACCTGAGGTTATGTCTTCACTGCAAAAAAGGCATGTTTTTACACTGAGTTAGCTAACAGTATGAAATCCTAGAGTGGACAAGGCATAGGTAACTTTTACTTCAACGTAGCTAGTCAAGGTGACCCTCAGGTGGGGGGCATGGGGTTGAGCTCAGCTAACTCCATTGAGGTAAAAACTACCTGTGCCACTGGATTTTCCCTACATCGCCCTGAACCCCGTCACCCCTCCCTACCGTGATCAGCTAGTTACCTGCAGTGCTGCCAATTTAGTTACTTTCCAACCCCTCTGTAAATTTGAACGCCTCCTCTAATTTCAATTCCTGGGGAACACATTATCTCAATGTAAAAATGCACCTATTTTTTTCAGTGAAGACAGAGCCTGAGAGTGAAACTAACAAAAAAAAAAAAACCCTGAACAGTTTAGTTTTCTCCTCCAAAAGAAATGAAATGCAGAAAGTAACCTAAGTGGAAAAGAGCAAATTAGATTTTTAAAATTCTTTCTGACCACTAGGACACTAACATGGGGTTAATGACACACAGAAGGGACTTTCTGTGATATTTAGTCTGAAAGTTTTGATTTTACAAAAAATCAAACTGAAAATATAAAAACCCAGCCAGGTGTCTTATGATACAAAGATTAGCATCATGTTTGTCTGTTACTGGGTATCTGGGAATTGGAACAGTCACACATTGGACAACACAGATTCACTCATCTCCGTCTTGTTGCCATTTTGATCATGACCAAAAGGCTCGATGCTTTAATTAAAAAGACACTGCTGTATGCCCATGTAAACCACTTCATGATGCTTGATGCATAGATATGGGGGTGGCACCTAGAATTTTGGCTTTTCAAAGGTGATGTATTCAATACAAGGAACGTTGCCCTTCAAGGGTAATGTATTGGATACATCACCTCTGAAAGGCCAAAATTCTGGGTGCCATCCCCATCTCTATGCTGCAGCAGAGCCCAGCAACAAAGGGTTAATATATGAAGAAAAAAACACAAAGACCTGCATCATGCCCCCTGTCACTCAATACATTTCATATCCCAAGCCCATTCTCCATCACCCTGTATCTTGTGCTCTCATTTATATCAGTGCAAAGTGGGTGAACATGCCAATGTTCTGATTTGGCAGCATTTTACACCCACTGGCAAGGATTTTTCAGGGTGATGGAGGATCAGGTGCAAGACACAAGGCATGGGAGAGACAGCCCCTCCAGTCATACTCCATGACAAAATGACAGTTCCAGTTTTGCACTAAGAACAAGCGACCGTCTCTTTTTTTCCATCAAGCACATTCAAGCCAGGGAAGAACACGGATTGTTAGGAAGAGAATCCATATTTCCTGTTGCAAGGGCTTGCCCCTTAGAATTCGTTTTCCTCTGTACAAGCCAGGTGTCACTGAATAATAAGGATAGTGGGGGGAAGAACAGGGAAGGCCATTCTGGTAGGAATGTCCCATTTCAGTCTAGCCAGCACTGTGACAAATGCAAAGACCTAAATGGTGATTGGGTCTCGCTGACCTGAACCCTCGTCTGCAGCCAAGGCAACAAGACGTGCCTCCAGCAATGACAATGAAAGGTCAGAGCCTAGCCCAGCACTACAACAGGAGGGGGAGGGGGGTCAAGGGCTTTGGTTCCCCCCTCTTACCCGTACTTTCCCTTCTGCAAATGAGCCTCAATAATGGCCAGGTCACCGGGGTTCAGCATATGAGTTCTCATCTTAGTGCTGCAAACTGGCTGCATTGAGGGGCAATGGTGTCTGTCTTCCAGTAGGGCTCCCCATGCTGTGACCCTGGGGAAAGGTATACGTGGAGCCCTCTTTCAGACAGACAGCACTAGGACCCAGAGAGAAGCACTCACCAGACCAAAGCCTATGATAAGAGGCACTCCAGGGCCCCAGAGGTCCTGGGACCCAGAGCAGCGCACAGCTTCAGCCAGCTGCACTTGCACTTGGAGCAATCTCTGCGCTGGTAAATGATTGTGACCCCTGGTTCCCCCCAGCACAGGCAAGGGCCTGGGGCTAGGCTAGGCTGCAATGGTGGTAGCCCATACTGTCCGCTGAGGTGGCAGCCCCTCTGCTATGTGCTTCCCTTCTGATCGTCCCAAACAGGGGCTGCCCCCAGGGAACTAGAAAGCATTAGTGGTGTGCGATGCGGTGTTCACCCCACACCAGTTCTGACGGGGTTAAGGTAGGCTAGATGGGCCAATAAACTGCATAGGCTGCACCTGGGCTCAATAATGCTGAATTAAGGATGAAACTCACATGGGCTGGAGCAGATGGGGTTTCTATAAAGCTAAGAAGCTGAAACCAGCAAGGGGCTGCCCTCCATGGTTCCTCCCTAACAGGAGGGAGGTGTGTTGGCGATAACAGGGTCTGGCAAAAAGCCAAAAGGGGAAGTAGCCATGGGGGATCAGAAGCAGCTTGGCTGGGTAGTAAAATCAGAGGCTAGAAGTAGGGAGTAGACCAGAGCCCAGGAAAGTAGTAACCAGCTCTGGGAGTAAGTAGACCATAGTTATGGAGCTTAGGGTCCCTGAGCTGGAACCTGGAGCAGAGGATGGGCCTGGGTTCCCCTACTAGCCGGTGGGAAAGTGGCACAGCCTGGGGACAGAGGACTGCCTGGAACAATAGGTGGCAGGGCCGGCTCCAGGCACCAGCTTACCAAGCAGGTGCTTGGGGCGGCCGCTTCAGAGAGGGGCGGCACGTCCAGCTATTCAGCGGACAGTCCCTCACTCCCGCTCGGAGTGAAGGACCTCCCGCCAAATTGCCACCGCAGATCACGATCATGGCTTTTTTTGTTTGTTTGGCTGCTTGGGGCGGCCAAAACCCTGGAGCTGGCCCTGGTAGGTGGACAGCTTGTCCTGAGAGACTTTGATAGACCCTGGAAAGGGAGGACTATAGTGAGCTGGCCCTCTAGCCACAAAGAAGGAGCAGGGGATTCCTAAAAAAAAAAAAAAAAGGCTGCCCTGACTCCTGTAGGGTGAGATTGAGCCAACAGGCTGAGCAATGCAGGAAGGGGCATCTGACCAGTGGCGAGCTAATCCCCAGGTGAGCCGTGAGGAGGCGCACCAGCAGTGAATGCTGAACCCCAGTGCATGGTGCAACAAGAACGTTCTCTGTTTACAATCAGATGCAGGGGAGGGGGACAATCCTTACATTGTGCTTCTCACAGGCAGCCGGGGACCCTGGGAAGCTGAGAACAGCTGAGTGCAGTGCATTCTAGTCCCCTCCCTCCTCCACACACAACACACAGAGGTGGGCTGAGAGAAGGAGCAAGGCCAGAAAAACTGCCCCCCAAGAATGCAGGGGAGCACAAAGTCTTTGCAGCAGCACTGCATTGCCCAGGGTGCCCCACTTCATTCTCAGGTGCAGGAGGGGCCGGCTGTTCCCTCTTTAAGGCCCTATATGTCGCCAGAGCAATGTCAAGGGGCCTTCGTGTCACTGAGAATGGGGCCCAGTGACTCTACACACAGCTGGTACTGTGAGCTTTCAGCTCCCAGAGAAATCAATGTTGATATAACTCTAAAACCAGGGAGACAGTTACGTGGAAGTGGTCGGTTCTGTATATTCAAGACTTTGTTTTTATGCTAATGTTGGGGGGTTTTTAAGTGGTAGTTGGTAAACATGGCAAATTGTTTTTAAATAAAAAAGGTGATTAAACAATGAATGTAAATTGCATTTGTGATTTCAAGTACATTGTCATTTAACTCCCACTAACAATCGGTAAATGCCGAAATTAGAACTATCTGTATTATTAAGCCCCCCCCCCGCAATAGAAGTCAAACTATGCCTATGAACAGGCACAACAGTCCCTAGCAAGACTTGGGGCCTATATAGTTGGACCCCAGTGTTGTCCTCAGGGGCTACTGTGCAACACCTACCGGAGTCAATGAGAATTGCAGGGGTTTCTTGCAAAGCAGACTTTGGCCCTGTGCATGAAGTAAATCACTTCACCACCATTAAAGTGCAGCCACCTCTGGGGTAGATCATAGCAGCTGTATAACAGCACATAGTGACACTGCACAACAAATTAAGTCGGGAAATGAAGAATGCCATAGCCAGTTGAAAATGTAGGGGGAAGCTGGAGAGAGAAGGCAGAATGTAATTAACCAAATTATATCCTTTGCAGAAAGAAAGTTAGCTCCCACTACTGTCTTTGTCCACTGGGCAAGGATAGACACTGCACTGACCCAGGGAGTGAGAGACTAGAACCAGAAATCAACCCCAGGCCTCCTGCACTCCAGCACAGAGCGTTATTTCAGGAGGCGCTTGGTGTGTTTTGCATTGTGATTCATGGTTTTGTCCACTAGAGGTCTCACTTCACAAATTAAAGAAGCATTTGATCCATTGGCGATCCATCAGGCAGGTGGCTGATGTGTAGATCTGTTTTGTGAATATGGCAGTAGTAGCATGTTTGAGGGAGGGGAGTAGCTGAGACCTGCCTAACCACAGGCTTTGAGCCTGAGACCTGGAACATGGCTGCCTCCAAAATCTCTGGATTTTTGCTGCCACATTTAGTGGATGCTGCTAGTGCTGTAATCCTGAAAATGGCATTGAACTGAAGGGGAACAGTGGGTCAGATCCTCAACTGGTGTAGATCAGCCTAGCTCTTTTTGAAGAAATGGAGCTACATGGATGGGGGACCTCGGTCCAGAGAGTCTATTCAGGCTGCAAGAAGATAGTTGCTGAGTTCTGAAGCCCCACCATGGCCTGGATTTGCTTCACTTCGGGGATAGACTATTTTTCCTAATTTAAAAAAAAAAATGAATCTGGGGAGGTTTATCAAGAGGTGCTGCTGTCAGTCATGTCCCTGGTAGGCAGAGGTAGAGTTCATCCAGGTAAAGGATGGTTCATACACCCTGAACAGCGTTCATTGGCAGGTATTCCAACCCCCTCACTCTTTTTGATGGTGAAGAAGAGAGTGTGTGGGGGAGGACATCGAACAGTTGGTGGGTAGGAGGGCTCAGTTGGCACCAGCCACAGGGAGAATTTGCAGGTAGGGAGCTAATAGACGTATATGTTCATCAGCAGCAGCTCCTTTTTCCGACACCAAGGATGGGTAAGGCGAGGTTATGAGCCGATTCCATCCATGTCTGTTTTGAGCCACCATCTGAGCCTGTAGGCGTGTTGCCTGTATGGAGCTATAGGCTGTTATATCACTGTCTCCTGGGACATCTGCAGCCTCTCTGCCCATGCACTCTTCCATAGAGAACAATGTTAGGCAGTCAACATAAGAACAGCCGTACTGGGTCAGACCAAAGGTCCATCCAGCCCAGTATCCTGTCTACGAACAGTGACCAATGTCAGGTGTCCCAGAGGGAATGAACCTAACAGGTAATGATCAAGTGATCTCTCTCCTGCCATCCATCTCCACCCTCTGACAAACAGAGGCTAGGGACACCATTCCTTACCCATCCTGGCTAATAGCCATTAATGCACTTAACCTCCATGAATTTATCTACTTCTCTTTTAAACGCTGTTATAGTCCTAGCCCTCTCAACCTCCTCAGGCAAGGAGTTCCACAGGTTAACTGTGCACTATGTGAAGAACTTCCTTTTATTTGTTTTAAACCTGCTGCCCATTAATTTCATTTGGTGGCCCCGAGTTCTTATATTACAGGAACAAGTAAATAACTTTTCCTTATTCACTTTCTCCACTCATGATTTTATATACCTCTATCATATTCCCCCCCTTAGTCTCCTCTTTTCCTAGCCTCTTTAATCTCTCCTCATATGGGACCCGTTCCAAACCCCTAATTATTTTAGTTGTCCTTCTCTGAACCTTTTCTAATGCCAGTATATCTTTTTTGAGATGAGGAAACCACATCTGTACACAGTATTCAAGATGTGGGCGTACCATGGATTTATATAAGAGCAATAAGATATTCTCCGTCTTATTCTCTATCCCTTTTTTAATGATTCGTAACATCCTGTTTGCTTTTTTGACTGCCGCTGCATACTGCGTGAATGTCTTCAGAGAACTATCCACAATGACTCCAAGATCTTTCTCAATTAGTTGTAGCTAAATTAGCCCCCATCATATTGTATGTATAGTTGGGGTTATTTTTTCCAATGTGCATTACTTTACATTTATCCACATTAAATTTCATTTGCCATTTTTTTGCCCAATCACTTAGTTTGGTGAGTTTTTTTGAAGTTCTTCACAGTCTGCTTTGGTCTTAATTATCTTGAGCAGTTTAGTATCATCTGCAAACTTTGCCACCTCACTGTTTACCCCTTTCTTCAGATCATTTATGAATAAGTTGAATGGGATTGGTCCTAGGACTGACCCTTGGGGAACACCACTAGCCCTCTCCATTCTGAAAATTTACCATTTATTCCTACCCTTTGTTCCCTGTCTTTTAACCAGTTCTCAATCCATGAAAGGATCTTCCCTCTTATCCCAGACAACTTACGTAAATTTACGTAAGAGCCTTTGGTGAGGGACCTTGTTAAAGGCTTTCTGGAAATCTAAGTACACCATATCCACTGGATTCCCCCTTGTCCACATGTTTGTTGACCCCTTCAAAGAACTCTAATAGATTAGTAAGACATAATTTCCCGTTACAGAAATCATATTGACTTTTGCCCAACAATTTATGTTCTTCTATGTGTCTGACAATTTTATTCTTTACTATTGTTTCAACTCATTTGCCCGGTACTGACGTTAGATTTACCAATCTGTAATTGCTAGGATCACCTCTAGAGCCCTTTTTAAATATTGGCATTACATTAGCTATCTTCCAGTCATTGGGTACAGAAGCTGATTTAAAGGACAGGTTACAAACCATAGTTAATGGTTCCGCAATTTCACATTTGAGTTTTTTCAGAACTCTTGGGTGAATACCATCTGGTCCCGGTGACTTGTTACTGTTAAGTTTATCAATTAATTTCAAAACCTCCTCTAGTGACACTTCAATCTGTGACAATTCCTCAGATTTGTCACCTACAAAGGACAGCTCAGGTTTGGGAATCTACCTAACATCCTTAGCTGTGAAGACTGAAGCAAAGAATTCATTTAGTTTTTCCACAATGACTTTATCGTGCTCCTTTTGTATCTCGATCGTCCAGGGGCCCCACTGGTTGTTTAGCAGGCTTCCTGCTTCTGATGTACTTAAAAAAAACATTTTATTACCTTTTGAGTTTTTCGCTAACTGTTCTTCAAACTCCTTTTTGGCTTTGCTTATTACATTTTTACACTTAATTTGGCAGTGTTTATGCTCCTTTCTATTTACCTCACTAGGATTTGACTTCCATTTTTTAAAAGATGCCTTTTTATCTCTCACTGCTTCTTTTACATGGTTGTTAAGACACAGTGTCTCTTTTTAAGTTCTTTTACTGTGTTTTTTAACTTGGGGTATACATTTAAGTTGGGCCTCTATTATGGTGTCTTTGAAGATTGGCAGAGGCCCCGGGGTTTTTTTTGCCTTCCTCTGTAGAGTGGGGTACGGTCACTTGCTGGAGGATTCTCTGCAACTTGAAGTCTTTAAACCATGATTTAAGGACTTCAATGGCTCAGACATAGGTTAGGGGTTTGTTGCGGGAGTGGGTGGGTGAGATTCTGCAGCCTGCGTTGTACAGGAGGTCAGACTAGACTATCATAATGGTCCCTTCTGACCTTAAAGTCTGTGAGTCTGTGAAAAGTGTCCATGCAGCTTGCAGGGATTTCACTCTAATCACTGTGCCTTTTAATTTCTGTTTAACCTCCTCATTTTTGCATAGTTCCCCTTTCTGAAATTAAATGCCACAGTGTTGGGCTGTTGAGGTGTTCTTCCCACCAAAGGAATGTTAAATGTTGTTATATTATGGTCGCTATTTCCAAGCGGTCCTGTTATAATTACCTCTTGGACCAGATCCTGTGCTCCACTCAGGACTAAATCGAGAATTGCCTCTCCCCTTGTGGGTTCCTGTACCAGTTGCTCCAAGAAGCAGTCATTTAAAGTATGGAGAAATTTTGTGTCTGCATTTCGTCCTGAGGTGACATGTACCCAGTCAATATAGGGATAATTGAAATCTCCCACTATTATTGAGTTCTTTATTTTGATAGCCTCTCTAATCTCCCTTAGCATTTCATTGTCACTATCACTGTCCTGGTCAGGTGGTCAATAATATATCCCTACTGCTATATTCTTATTAGAGCATGGAATTACTATCCATAGAGATTCTATGGAACATGTGGATTCATTTAAGATTTTTACTTCATTTGATTCTACATATTCTTTCACATGTAGTGCCACTCCCCCACCCCGGCACGACCTGTTCTGTCCTTCCGATATATTTTGTATGATTGTGTCCCATTGATTGTCCCTACTCCACCAGGTTTCTGTGATGCCTATTATATCAATATCCTCCTTTATCATGAGGTTCTAGTTCACCCATCTTATTATTTAGACTTCTAGAATTTGTGTACAAGCACTTTAAAAACTTGACACTGTTTATTTCTGTCCTTTTCTGATGTGTCAGATTCTTTTTTATGTAATGTTTCTCATCTGATCTGGCACATACTTTATCCTCTTCCATCCTCTGCTCCTGACTAAAACCTAGAGAATCTCTATCAATAGACTCTCCTCTAAGAGAAGTCTCTGTCTGATCCACAGACTCATCTGCAACAATTGGCTTTCCCCCATCTCTTAGTTTAAAAACTGCTCTGCAACCTTTTTAATGTTAAGTGCCAGCAGTCTGGATCCACTTTGGTTTAGGTGGAGTCCATCCTGCCTGTATAGGCTCCCCCCATCCCAAAAGTTTCCCCAGTTCCTAATAAATCGAAACCCCTCCTCTCAACACCATCGTTTCATCCACGCATTGAGACTCTGAAGCTCTGCCTCCCTATCTGGCCCTGCACGTGGAACTGGAAGCATTTCTGAGAATGCTACCATAGAGGTCCTGGATTTCAGTCTCTTTCCTAGCAGCAGCAGTATGGTCCTTCTAGCAACATAGCCAAACCATTGTACTTGGCACCTGTTGATTGTAGTCATGCCCTGCACTTTCAGTCTTCTACAAATGTCATCCTTTCTTAATTCGTTTAGCCTTGTCACACCTAGGATACAAATGCAGGCACCTCCATTCAAACATTTGTGGCTTTTGCTCCAGACATTTTGTCAGTACCCATATTTCACTATCACAAAGTAATGTGGGTACAGTGAGCATTGTATAGAATCTGATGTTAGCTGTCATTAACACGGCTTGACAGTTTCAAACACTTCTATTCAGTCCCGCGAACATTCTGCTGGCAGTCGCTCTCTGCTGGTTGATGCCACATTCATAGCAGTTGTCATATGATGGAGCCCAAGCAGCAGAAACTGACTACTTGTTCGAGGTCCACACCATTAGTTATTGGTTTAGCCTGTTTCTTGATGATGTTGTTAGTCTGGGCTTTTGTTCATTCATTTTCTGTCTGTTCTTCTCAGGGTTGTTGCTGCTGCTTAGTTGTACTCCCTCCATAGGCGATCACTATCAGTCACCTTGACTTGGCGGATGATGATATAATTTGTCCCAATATCCTGCAGCCTCCACCAGTGTTACTAAGGGAGTTGAACAAGATGTTGCTAAATTTAGAGTAAGACGTATTGGATTGAGTACGCATCCTTGTTTGACTCCAGTTTTCACTTCAAACCTCTGTCAGCTCACCACTGACTCATACCGCACACCAAGCTATGCTATACACGCTCTGCAGTATTTGAATCAACTTGCTGCTAAAACTGTACCACTTGAGTATCTTCCACAAAGCCCCTCTGTTAATGGAGCCAAATGTTGTCTTAAAGTCAACACATGAGCAAAACGGGGATTCATTGAACTCTGTGTCTCTCTTCAGGATTCAATGAAAAACAAATATCTGATCTATGGTAGAATGTCCAGGTCTAAAGCCAGCGTGTGACTCAGAAAGGATTCCTCTGCTCTTCTTTTCATTTTGGTCAAGAAGTACTCTCCAGAATAGTTTGCTAGGAATGCTTATCAGATATTCCTCTGGTGTTGTCACAATCTGTCAGGTCACCTTGCTTGAAGAGTGTACAATGATTGAGTGTTGCCAGACTTCAGGAACTTTACCCTTTGTCCAAATGACGTGAAATAGTTTGCAAAGGAGCACGACCATGCCTCTTCCACCATATTGAATGCGTCAGGTGGCATATCATCTGGGCCAGGTGTCTTGTTTTCAGGAACTTGATTGTGGCTTCAATTTCTGCTTCCAATATGTCGTCGTCGTCTTCTTCTTTGTTGCCTTTGCAGTTAATAGCCTTAAACACAGCTGGGTCAACTTGACTATTCACATTCAATAGCTGATAAGAAGATTTTTTCCAGAATCTTTATCTACTATATAGTTCCCCCGAGCATCGTGTAGCTGACTTGTTATAGGTGTTGAGATCTGTGATAGTAATCCGACTTTCTGAAAGAACTCTCTTTTTTGAAAGTGGTGTTCAAGTTCTTCACCTTCTTCACCTAAAGTCTTTTAGCCTTTTCAACTGTTAAGTTTAGTTCCTTGGTGAACTGACTGCCCTGAGCTGAAAAAACAATCTTCAGCTTTCAGTGATGCTAATTACACTTCTTGTGCATGCAAGTGTGTGTGTGTGTGTGTATATATATAATATGCACACGCAAGAAGTGTAGTTAGCATCACTCATCCTTGTTCTGGTGCTTTAGCCCAGGGGTGAAGTGAAAGATTTGATTTCAGCTCTGTGTGATGTCCCAGGTCTTAAACCCAGACAGCTGCCATATCCTTGCCTCCACCCAATGGCTACTGAAACTTGGTGGGCTGAGAAGCTACTTGTGATATAGTCCCAGACAAGGCACCATTCGTGGCAACTCTGACTGGAGGATCGCCCTCTTCCACCGATTGATCCAATTACACTATCTAAGCCAGGAGGAGGAACAGGAAGTTTGTCTCTTGTGGCTGCATTGGATTCTACTTGTGCCTGCCTTGTTCCTGGCTCCTGCTCGACTCCTGGCTTACCCCGGCCTTCACTCCTGTTCCCACTGTGCTCCTACTCCATGCTTAAGCCTTGTCTCTCCTCCTGTCCTTACACCTCACCTCCAATCCTCAGTGACCAGTCCTGCCTCTGACCCTGGCATCTGACTTCTGACCCTTGGCTCTGGCATTTGGCATCTGACCTTGGCTCTGACCCTCCGCTTCAGTTCCTGACTTGATCCCTGGCTCTGTTAACTGGCAGTTGACTCTGGTGCTGACCCTTGGCTTCATTCCCCAGCCTGGACACCTGCTCCACCCACTAGACCTGACTTGTGCTCTGACTACTTGGCCAGACCACTTACATCCTGGTCCTAACACCCTGCTCCTACTGCACAGGTGTCCATGTCGCCACTGGGAATTGGCCCCATTTGCCATGTTAAGAGGCTACAAACTCCCTGCTCCTTCTCAGAGGTCCTTCGAAGTCAGGGTTGAGGTACATTGGAAGGGCTGGCTGAGCACACTGTGGCTAAACACAGACTTTCAGTCTGTGGGGCCATCAATCTGGCCCCTGTTCCCAAACACACCATTCACGGGGGAGGCCTTGCTTCCCGTCCCAAATGCCCTTAAGCATGTGCCATGGCTGCCAGCACGAGGGGAAGTTTAAATAAATCCTCTGAAACACTGTAAGGGCATTGTTCCAATGTGCAAACTGTGTATTGTGCATTCTTCCCCACCACTGCATTTGTGGCTGCAGAGAAAATGCCCCCTTCTATTCAGGAGCCCCTGCACCAGTCAAATAATAAATATACTGAAACAATACATTAATCCTTTGCCTTTCTATAGAACCCAGTGGAAGCAGGGAGCCAAACCTAAGGCCGTGTCGTTAATTTCTCTGGATTGAGTCTCTTCTTTCCTGCTACTGTCTCTATTTTCTTTCCCAGAGGACTGTGCCAAGCAGTATCAGCACAGGAAATGCCCAGCCTGCTTCCTGTGCACCAACCTCCTCCCACATCCCCTTTCACAAACATCCCGGTGTTGAGTCCAGACTTGACGTTATGACTTGAGATGATGCCCCCCTGACATCTTGCTGTCTCATGGCTAGCACATGGATCACAAGTCATGTTTAGCCAGGATCACCACTTCAAAACCTTTTTATTGCTTGGATGCTAATCCTGCAAACTACTGCACATGGGCAGGTCCCCATTTCCACACAAAAGTCCTGCTGAGGTCTGGTGGGCCACCCACCAAGGGAAGCAGTTTGCAGGATCGGCGCCTTAGCATCTTAGGCTGAGCCTACACTGACAATTTTCAGGAAGTCTCCCACCCTTGCAGCTCCACTGATGGGTGCATGAACCAATGCAGGCTGCAGGCATTTTTATCACCATGTCACAACTTCAAGGGTTTAAAACAAAATAAACATGAATGAGGCCCCGAAATTCACAATGTTGGCTTAACAAGCATGAAGTGTAAAGAAATAACACAGCTGGGGCCTTTTTAGTTGCCGTCTGGGGTTTAAGCCCTTAGGGGGGTCATGTTTTCCAGCTTTTCTCTGCAACCAAGAAACTTACTTTAAATAAAAAAGAAGAAGAAGAAAGCTGGGAGTCTCTCAATTCAAGGAGCTGAGGCTTAAAGAAAAACACCAATTATCACGAGACTGGAGATAGTCGTAAGAGTTGGCAACCTGCCGAGAGCTGCTCTGAGTTATGGCCCAACCCTAGAAATGTTCATGCACATGTGTAACTTTAATTATGGGACTACTCACGTGAGTCTAGCTCGACGTGTTAGAGTTTGCAGGATGGGGCCTCTAGCCTGTTCTCCTGTTGTTTGTGACGGGAGAGCAACATCTTTTTTTCTAAATGGGAGATTGTAACAGCACAAACTAGTGGGAGGCTCAGCAACTGGGGCTAGCCCCTGAAATTACCTCTCACTTAACTTTTTGTTCATTGACTAGATTGCCCATTGAACTGAGTGGCCCTTTAAATTTTACACAGGCCCAGAGTGAAGGCTACTAGGAGTAGAAACCCAGTCTCATGAGTCCCAGGCCAGTGCTCTGTCCACTGGGCCACAGTGACATGAATGGTTTTCTGTCCCCCTATCCCTCCCATAGTTATTTTTTTTCTTTCCTGAGTTATCTTAATAATCCTCCACCCGTATGACAAGCAGCTCGCATTATGGACTCACCTATGCTAACAGGCTGCCCTGTCAGCACAGAGGATGGGTCCCTTCTCTATTGCCCATCTCCCCCTTCAGCTTCTTGCTGGTGAGCTGGTTGCATAAGAGGCATCTGGAATTAGCAGGGAGATGGGGGCAGTAGGAGGAGATGGGGTGCAGCATTGAGGAGACAGTGAGCTGGGGGAGGCTGGGCTTGCGGCCTGCAGCTGTAATCACAAGCGGGTAGGTTCTCAAGGTGGAGAAATGGACAGAGGTTTCTAACTCAGAGGTTTAGATGATTAAAACATGAACTCCACAGGGTGGGAAGAGGGCACCGGGGATACATATTTAATGAGGGGAACTCTTCTTTCCCTTCTGTTCTCCTTCCGCCCACATGTGTACTCAATGCAGTGCTTCATTGTAACAAAGTAACCAATGTTCCCCTTCTTCCATCCCAACTCCCCCTCAATTCCAGCCCTTGGACAACAGCAGTTTTATGAATGAACCCTGCCCCCGCTTTGCACTGTGACAAAGGTCCCCATGGTTCCCAGGTATCTGCTGTTGCTAATTCTTGGGACTCAGAAGTAGCAGGATCCTTGTATTCTTAAACTGCAGCTAATGGGCTTGTAGGGTCAGATTCTGTGCTGCAGCTCAGAAGAGTCATAATTCATAGATTCCAAGGCTGGAAGTGACCATTAGGATCATCTAGTCTGACCTTCCATATCACACACACCATAGAACTTCCCCACAATAATTCCTAGAGCAGATCTCTTTTTAAATCAAGATCGGGAGTTTTTCTAATTGTCATTGATGGAGAATTCACCACGACCCTTGGTAAGTAGTTCCACTGGTTAATTACCCTCACTATTAAAAATTGACTGTTTCCAGTCTGAACTTATCCAGCTTCAACCTCTAGCCCTTGTATTGTATTAGACCTTTTTCTGCTAGATTGAAGAACCCATTATTAAATACTTGCTCCCCAAGTAGATACTTACAGACTGCAGTCAAGTCACCCCTTAACCTTCTCTTTGTTAAACTAACTAGATTGAGCTCCTTGAGTATCTCACTGTAAAGCATATTCTCTAATCATTCTTGTGGCTCTTCTCTGAACCCTCTCCAATTTATCAACATCTTTCTTGAATTGTGGACACCAGAACTGGACATTGGATTCCAGCAGCGGTCACACCAGTGCCAAATACAGAGGTAAAATAATGTCTCTACTAAACCCTGGATTAGGGTGATTTATGTGTAGGTTGGGGGAGGCTTGAGCATGAGTTTGAACCTTAGTTTACCTTGCAATGTGGACATATCTTTAGAGCCTAGACAGTGGTGGCTGCCTTAAAAGCTTGTCTATATTAGAAAAGCTGCACCGGTAAACAAAATCCATTTAAAATTGATTTAGTTACACTGGGATGAACACTTACAGTAGACCCATTTAAACTGATTGAAATCCCATTTAGATGGGGTCCGCTTAACTGGGTAATCTATCAACACAAGATAAATCTTGTCTATCTGGGGGTTTAAATAGATCTCGTTACAATGGTGAAAATTGTCTAATATAGGCAAACCCTGAATCATAGGCCTGCACTCTGGACACACCCATTTCTTCCCATGATATCCCCCTCTTACATCTCTCTCTACTGGGGACTGCAAGGGAGGAGGCTCAGGGTTCAGCCAGCCCTATTCAGGGATGACCCTTACATAAAGAGTATATCTTAGGGGGTGTTTATACCCTTTCTACTCCACTAAAAGGCTATAAAGGGCTATGGTAGGGGACAGAATCAGGCCTTTCATTTCTGCCTCTCCCTCACTCCCTTTCACTAAATCATAGGATGCATTCACTGTAACATTCTAAAATAGCTGGTGTTTTTTGGCTGGGTTTCTGGATCACCTTCTTAGTAGAGCTGGTTGGGAATTTTTCAATGAACATGGTGTGTTTTTTTTCCCCATAGAAAAATGCCAATTTGTTGAAACTGAAACTGTTCATGCAACAGAATCAGTTTTGACAAATCTCCCAACTCAAAAAAAAAAAAATTGGAAACAAAGTTTTGAAACCATTGAAACATCCTGTTTCCACATTTTCAAGAGGAAAAGTTTTGGTTTTTCAAGTTAAAATGACTTTTTTGTTTTGAAATTTTAGTATGAAATTCAATAAGGACAAATGCAAAGTACTTCCATTTAGGAAGGAACAATCAGTTGCACACATACAAAATGGGAAATGACTGCCTAGGAAGGAGTACTGTGGAAAGGGATCTGGGGGTCATAGTGGATTACAAGCTAAATATGAGTCAACAGTGTAACGCTGTTGCAAAAAAAGAAAACATCATTCTGGGAAGTATTAGCAGGAGTATTGTAAGCAAGACACGAGAAGTAATTCTTCTGCTCTACTCCACGCTGATTAGGCCTCAACTGGATTATTGTGTCCAGTTCTGGGCACCACATTTCAGGAAACATGTGAACAAATTGGAGTAAGTCCAGAGAAGAGCAATAAAAGTGATTAAAGGTCTCGGAAACATGACCTATGAGGGAAGATTGAAAAAATTGTTTTTTTTTTAATCTGGAGAAGAGAAGACTGAGAGGGGACATAACAGTTTTCAAGTACATTAAAGGTTGTTACAAGGAGGAGGGAGAAAAAATGTTGTTCTTAACCTCTGAGGACAGGATAAGAAGCAATGGGCTTAAATTGCAGCAAGGGTGGTTTAGGTTGGACATTAGGAAAAAGTTCCTAACTGTCAGAGTGGTTAAGCACTGGAATAAATTGCCTAGGGAGGTTGTGGAATCTCCATAATTGGGGATTTTTAAGAGCAGGTTGGACAAACACCTGCCAGGGATGATCTAGATAATACTTTGTCCTGCTTTGTGTGCAGGGGACTGGACTAGATGATCTCTCGAGGTCCCTTCCAGTTCTATAATTCTATGATTCTACATTTAGACTAAATTTAAAACACAAAGCAAACACAGTTGAGAATGAAATGTTTCAAAAAATTGAAACAAAATGTTTTGATCTCAACAGTCTTTTGTTTTTATTTTTATTTTTATTTTTTTGGTGGGGCGGATTTTTGGTTGGTGAAAAAAATTTTAATATTTCAAATTTTCATCACAATTAAGGATAGGAAAATTTTTCAATATCTTAACATTTTTCACAGAGTGGGAAAACTGTTACCTGCCCCAGTCTTTTTATAGCACACCCTTGCTAGCACGTACTGGTTAAAGTTGCTAAATGGTTTCAAGTCTAATAACTAGGTGAGCACAAACCATAGAAGTCACATGCAGATTTCAAACACCCAAAAGTTCAGGGGTGTTTGGACTTGGGGTTTTGGCTCAGTCCATTGAAGTGGTGATGATGCAGATGACGGTTGGATTTCAAACATCCCAAATGTAGGGTTTCAAAGCTGAGTCTTAGGTTATAACCAGTCCTTAATTATTAACTGCCTGTTTTCACCTGCCCATCACTTTCTGATGAATTCTCCTTTGGGGCTGAAATTTTCCTGGTTTAGTCTGTAATGATAGGGTGAATTTTTCTGGAAAGTTTCAAGGAAAAACCTCTCAGTCATTTTTGCTTTGTGCATATAAGAAAAAAAAATTTCCCACTGGAAGAAACTTATTGCCCAACCTCCCCTGGCCCGAAAGGTTCCAGTAACAATAATCATCACAACTTTATTATTTTAAAAGTGCCTATCAAAGCATTTGAGGTGCACTACACAACACAATATTTAAAAACTAATAAAAATAAGTCATCCACATCATTAACACTTATACAGCCTTTGCTACTCTCAAAGCTCTGTGCACACATTAACACCACCTCTCTGAAACAGGTCAGTAATAATTAGTATCATACAAGCACTGTATTGTATTAGGTTCTAGATAAATATCTAGGATGAAATCTTGGCTCCATTTAAGCCAATGGCAAAACTCTCCTTAATTTCAAGGGAGCCATGATTTCACCCTTAGCCCTTATAGATATTGTTGTTCCTCTTTTCCAAGCTGACCATTTTAATCCAGTTTGCAGGCCAAACATTTTCTAGTGTTACTCGGTTCTGATCTCTGGCGCGTTAAGAGGAGCCTGCTGGATGCCAAGAGTCTGAGTCAAAGCTCAGTGGAGTCAGTGGGAGGCTTTCCACTTACTTCAACTGGATCAGGCCCTATATTGGTAGTATGCCAGGAGGCTACACCTCATCTGCATCTATCATTGTCCTAAATGTGATGATCAAAAATGAACACACATGACCACGATGCCGTGTTTGCTCTGTGATACATGAATAGAAATTGCTCTGTTTTAGAGTTCAACTGCAATAAAAAAGCCACCATTGATCAGTTTCATCCTTATCCCTCAATGAAAAGGAGGGCAAGTATGGGGCTTGTTTTAAGGATCCACTGGCCGCAGATGAGGCACTTTGCATGCTCCCAAGGTAAGGCATTTAACTTGGAAAAGAAAAAGCCTTTTCCTGTTTCCATTGTGGTTTTGCTAATGTTTCCAGCTGGAGGGGGATTGAGTTTGTAGTTTGCAACTTGCCTTAGTGTTTAGGGGGAGATGACATTTGTCCCACATCCTTACCCCAAGTGTAGTCGTGAAGTGGCTTAAATATTTTCCTTCTAAAATCTTCCCTACTATGGGAGTTGCCCGGAGAGATGTCTGGAAGGATAGTTCCTTTTTAGTAATCCGGCATCGGGAGGTACCACTGCTGAGGCAGCTGTGCTAAGGATTGAGGCAGGCATGTGGGCTTTTGAAAGCCAGTTTCATCTCCTTTGTTCTTCTCCCTGAGTCATATTTGGTTGGCACTATGGCATGCTCTGAACTGCTTTCATGGAAGCAAACCAGCCATGTAAGCTGTGCAGAAAGAGGCTTCCAATGGCAGATCTTGAGCCTTGTACCTTGGCTGATTATGTCCCACTCCTTTTTTTATTTATTTTTTATTTTTTTAATACCTGTAACCCTGCTTATTTATTTATTATTGAATGTCCATGTGATGAATCCAGATGGGAGCCTTGGAATTTGGCTGCTTTCTGAATCACAGGTTGCTGTTATGCTTTCCTGTTACGTTAGATGGGGGAAAATACACCCACAAAGAGATGCTCTTTGCTTTTAAAGCAGAGGCCTGAATCTAGCAGGAAGAACCATGCATGTAGTCCCCCTGCATCTGGGTGGAGCCTCATTAAAGTCACTGATTCTCCAACTGGGCACAGGGGTCTAGCTGCACAGAGTGTGCTGCAGGACTGAGGCAGTGTGTATATAAAAAATGTCCTCATCAATGTTATGTGTAACAACTTGGATTAATTTAAGAAGTATTTCTGCATAGCTACTGCTTACACATTTATTCCATGCTTGTCACTGTATCTGAACTCTTTGGGGCTGGGACTCTTTTCATTCTGTGTTTGTACAGCTCCTTGCCCAACAGGGCCCTGGCCCAGGACTGGGGCTCATAGGACCCACTGCAATACAAATAGCAAGTAGTAATTGTACATATGGAATTTCCTTTGTCGCTATTTATGCCATGTCATTGTTGCCGACTCTCTGTTGTATCCTAGGTCTTGTGAGAAAGTTGCACCAGCTTAAGTAAAGGTCGGATTTTGAAACTGATTTAGTTAAACTGCTAAAACCTTCTTCGGACACTGTTAATTCAGTTTAAGCCAGGCATGTTTCAGTTTATCTGAAGTCAGTCTAGGAATTCACTGAAACTAAACTGTAATAAGAGTGTCTACACAGGCACTGTTTTAACCAAAGTAATTTAAACAATGGAAGAAGTATCCGTGCAAACGGTAGTTTATAGCAACTTTGTTTGCCTGCTATAGGCGGCTGCAGCAGTTGCTGGCTACCAATAGCTGCAACGGGGCCAAATCCCCAATGTAAAGAAGGCCTATCTCTCAATCCTATGCTTTAACCACAGAACAGCTTTTCCTCTTCTAGCCCTGTGAAGCCTCCCACACTGGGCAAGCGATACCTGCAATTTGATAGGCTGGTTTACCCACTGGTTTTCCTGAACTCAACTGTGACCATGAGCCTCCTTCCAAAATAGCTACAGGCTGACGATTATATTTTGACATTGTGATGTGACATCTTGATGTCAGCATGCCATGCTGCCAATGTTGTGCAGGCGAGTTCAGACTCATGTCCAAGATCTACTTCAGCTTGATGGTTTTGAAATATGCTAAGGTTAGCCAGTAGGTCAATCCAGACAATAAGGAGGGAGCTAGTCTGTAGGGAACAATCCTTCACTGGCCAGGGTTCTTGTGTGAATGGATACATTGACTGAATATAGTGGCATTCATACTTCAAAAGGATACAGAGCCCCATCTCTGCAGCCTGTAATCATGGAGTGCCTCTTGCCCCATTTAATAATTATATTGGCTTCAGTGGGACTACTGTAAAGACTACTCTGAGGACTAAGGGGTTCAGAGGAAGAATGGTCCAGTGGTCAGGGCCCTAGCTGCAGGAGACCTGTGTTCAGTGTTCTTGCTTTGCCAGAGACTTCCAGTTGGGCAAGTAACTTAGGCCTTGTCTACACTTAAAAGTTTTCCCATTTTAACTATGCTGGCATAAGCAGCTAAATAAATAAAATCCTAGTGTAGACCCAGTTAGACTGGTATACTGATATAAGCAGTTTTATAACTTCTGATTCAGGGAAGCAAATGAAGACCTCATCATAAGCACTTTTATACTGGCATAACTGTGTCTACATTAGGACAAACACACACACGCAACAGACATAGCTCAGCCTGTAAAACTAGTAAGTGTAGACCAGGCTCGAGCCTCTATGCCACAATTCCTCCTCTACCTCACAGGGTGGTTGTGAGTATAAAGACATGAAAAGCTTTTGAGGTGCTCAGATACTAGGTGATGGGGGCCATGCAAGAGCCAGAGAGGGAGGATCAGATCCATTGTCAGGTTTAAAACCCTGGGCCTGATTCCTCACTCCAGTTTTACACTGTCCCTCTGCTGACTCAACAAGACAGCAGTGCCTCATCCAAGGGGCTAACTTTGAAAAGAAATAGCTGGAAACTCTATTTTTAAATGAAATCATAAATCCTGGTGAATTCAAAAAAATCTGCAGGAAACCCTAAAATCTTCAGATTGCCTGAATTTTTACTCTCCAGGCTCCTAAGTATTTGGGTCATTTGGTTCTGTGGAGGTATATGATAAAGATCTACTACTGCCCCAGTTTGAAAGTTTATCAGTTTAGGGGTTTGTACTGATGCAGCTGCACCAGTAGCTAAAATCCCAGGATAGACCAAGGTTCTATTTTCAGCTCTGACTTGCCGTGTGACCTGGACCAAGTTATTTAAAGCCACATTTTTTTCAAGTGCTTTTTTATTTTGGGTGACTTTTTTTTTTTTGCGCAGAAGAGTCTGGTGGTTACTCTTGAAAACTTCAGCCTTAATCTCTCTGTGACTCAGTTCTCCTACCTGCAAAATGGGTATACTATTTTTCCCTTTGTGTGGAAAATGCTGTTGAAGGGCAAAATATTACCATATTGTACTTGGAAGCAGGGCCGGGGGAGGGCGGTGAGCCCCGGCCGGGGCTCCGCTCTCCCCGGCGGCCGGGGGGGGGAGGGCGGCCAGAGCCCTGGGAGGAGGGCGGAGTGCCCGGCCAGGGCTCCGCTCTCCCCGGCGGCCAGAGCACTGGGGGGAGGGCGGTCAGCCCTGGCCGGGGCTCCGCTCTCCCCGGCGGCCGGAGCGCCGCACCGTGCCGCCCCCATCCAGGTGCCGCCCCAAGCACAAGCTTGGTGGGCTGGTGCCTGGAGCCAGCCCTGCTTGGAAGGGACACTGTCCTTAAATAGAGGTACCAAATTTAGGTTTAGGGATTAATTTTTTAAAAAACAATTTATATAAAGCCCAATATAAAAAGAATGTTTAGACAAACATTTCCCTGCAGTATTGTGAATCCAAAACCAGCAGGTTGCTACTGCATGAGAAATAGAAAGTGAAATTGACTAGAAAAAAAAAAAGAAGTGAAACTGACTAACCAAATTTGGACAGCAAAGTAAGGGAACCATTCTAGGGACACTGATTAGATTAAATGGTTTCTTGTCTCAGTTGTACTTGCAACACTTTAGCATTGTAACAGAGCCATCTTGTTGCACCACATACCGTGCAATGGTGGCTTTTCCAGTGCATTCTGGGACCCCCGAAGTGCCTACCTCATAATGCCCAGTACTGCTGCTGACAGCAGGACCTATAGTGTAGTTTCCAAATATGAGGCACTGCACTACGAGATGGAGCTAGGAGGAGTGGCTGCATCAGTACACCGCTTGTGGCTTCCTGAACTCCCATTAAGGAGAATCGTCTTATCTGTTAGCAGTACAGAGCTTGTGACACAGAATAATTCTGATTTTATCCAGTAGAAGGCAGTGTTAACACTTATACTATCCAGTTCATTACAAAATTGCTGAACGTATTTCACAATGCATAATACCTTTTAAATGATTCATGACAAATACCAGAAGATATAATTTTGTCCTCATCATCTGATTAAAAAAATTTTGGTTTCACTCCTCTTCTATTATGTACCATCCTTTTTTCCATCTGACTCTTGACTCCAATAATAATAATAATGGCAAACTATGACAGCAAATGCAAGCATTCATGTAATAAAGCAAGCCACTATCAGCTATTATTCCCTAACTAGTAATTACCCATGATTACTCCAAACCTCTCCCTTCCCAGGTGCAACTCAGTAATTAAAGCTGGCCTTTGAAAGTTACCTCACACAATGTCACCTGCTAGTTCTGCTTCTATTTGCTCCTGCCCCTACATATAAAACTGTGAATTATTGGTATGGTTTACCAAGGTGGAAAACAAGGAGCTTTTGAAAGCACTGTGCTCATTTAGTTTCAAAACGTAATCGGTATGAATATTTGTGAGCAGGTTATCCTAATAAAGAATGAGGGCAGTTATATATTTGATTGCTCATGTTTTGTGGAACTCTTTTGTTCTAGTGACAATTTACAAGACTACACTGATACAGAATCCAGCAAACCATGTAGGTGTCTCAGGGTACTTAACGACATTATTTAAATGGATGCTGGGAATAGATACATGCAGATTTAACAAAGCCAAGCATTCAAAAATCATGGGTCAGTGCGTATCCCATCCCCCCTCAGTCATGAGATTTTATTTTTAAGCAAGAAACTTTGGGTTCTTTCTCTTTGGCATCTGATTTCTGTGCTTTTTAAGGTGCATTTACTTCACACTTACAAGCTTTTCTCTACAACCATGAGGGCTAGAAACTTACTTTTTCTTTTAAAGCAAAGCTGAGATTCTCATGCAATCTTTTGATTCCAGTAGCTTGGGCTTTAAGAAAATACACCAAAAGTTGTGAGAGTTATGATAAAGTCATGAGAGGTGGCAACTGTATACATATGTATTGTCACCCACACTTTTTTGCACTATCAAACAAGGTCAAAGATCTGGATATTGGGTTTTTTAATCTAGAGTGAATAGAAATAGAATATACCCATTAAAATATAAAATCAGTGAAACCTGGAAGCAGCATATAATAAACTGAATTTAATATAGACAATACCAAGCACAGATGATACTGTAATGATAGTGCAGTACTGGACCAAGGGCAGGAGATGAAGGGCTGCATAATTCTAAAGGTTCAGATCTATAACTTAGGTTTAACATGCTCCATGAGACACGGGGCCTTGTTTAAATTTTGACCATCTTGTCCTTACACCTGAAACACCACAATCTGCCATGGATCCTGCCTACTTCATTCACTCCCTGTGTTGGTGTAAGCCACTTTAAATAGTAAATGAAAATAAAATCGTAACACTTGCATGCACCCATTCCCATCTAAATCCCTAGGCAGGGGAAGGAGGTGACAGGCTGCTACATTTGCAGGCTCCATCAAATGGAAAAGCAGGGTCTTCTCCATTGAACGGGCAGCATATAGGCATTCCTTATTTTCACCCCCTTGACCCTTATTATGACTTCATCCAGCTGGTGTCCAAGGCCCCCTTAGGGAGGGTGCTGCTCATTGCTAGTAGCTCAGAAAGGGGACAGAGCCACCAGCCTAACACTCTCCACACTTACCAACTGCACTGCCCCCTTTCGAAGAGTAGCAGAGCTTCCAATGCCACATGTGCTGCTGGGAATCCACAAGAGGCTATCTGATGGTGTTACCCAGAATTCCTCTTGGGGCAGCCTGCTGCAGTATGTCCCCTTTACACTCATCCTGCCTGGGCTGTGTTATAAAGCCGCAATCGGGCCTTGTGGCTATTGCTATCTTACATTTGACAAATCCTGCCTGTCTCACTGCAGCTGGGGAGGCTACTGATGGCAGAAATTCTGCTGCACAGAAGAGGCTGATTTGGAGGAGCTATTTCTCCTGCAGAGGAGGGCACAGCAGAAGTAGCACAGCTACTGCAGAAGCCCAGAGACCACAGTGCAGCCACAAGGGAATTTCTTGCAGCCCTTGCACAGCTCCTCAGAGCACAGCCCAGTTCCTTGGACTGGTGCTGACTGCAGGATTTGACCCTTAGTCATTAGAATCTGGTTTGGATTTTTTAGCCAGGACACTGAGGTGCCACCTCCCTCTTTCAGATGTGCCATGAGATCTTTGTCATATACCTCCACAGAACCAAATGACCCAAATACATAGAAGCCTGGAGAGTAGAAATTCAGGCAATCTGAAGATTTTCGGGTTTCCTGCAGATTTTTTTTAATTCACCAGGATTTCTTATTTCATTTAAAAATATAGTTTTCAGCTATTTCTTTTCAAAGTTAGCCCCTGGGATGAGGCACTGTTGTTTGTTGAGTCAGCAAAGGGACAGATTGAAAAAATAGCACTTAGAGGTGTGGACTTCCCCATTTATCTTGAGCTATCATAGCCCCTGTACGTGATCAGAATCACTCCTTATCGTTAACCACTTCTCTGCTGGTCAGTGTAATTGAAATGTCCAATTAAACTGGACATTTCTTGTACTGACATTCCGTTCATTTGAATGAATGTGCCACAGCAATAACAATGCAATAGATAGTCAAATAGTCTCCTGCTTACTAGGGTGATGGACATGTTTATAAATGGACATGTGCTTATAAATTAGGTAAAAAGTGATAACTAAAAACTGCTGGACTCCCTTGGTTCAGTTTGTAGGATGTTGCAGGATTCTGTGGGATTTCTATAAAACTTGTTCCAGCAGAAGTAGCTGCAAAGGCATTTCAGTTTAGTATGCTTATAAATATCTTTTGAATGACCGTCCTTTTGTCTTATGTTATCTGGTAATTGGTAGGGGCCCTGGACATCCAGAAATGGGAATTTGAAACTGATGCACTAAGTTGCATACTGAGCCAATTTACAACAGTGGGTAAGGCTCATAATATACCTGATTCAAAGCAGGGTAGGCACTGCGTGTGTAAGAGTCTATATGGCAGGTTACAAAGCATAAGAACATGGCTAGGCACGACAGAACAATAATGGAAAAAAAATCTTCATGAATCTTAAAAACTTTCTGCTGTCTCCCTGCAGATGCCGACTCCCATCAGAGACGTGGTTCAATGAACACAGTCCAATCTCCAGTGTGGATGGAGTTTAATATCAGGCTTCAATGGTCTCTGCCCATGAGTAATTTTTTATTCCAATCCTGTCTCCCCAAGGATTAAGGATCAGACTGGAAAAAGGGCAGTGGTACTCCTCCATGAAACAGGGTCCACCCACTGGAGACACCAAGACGATGTGTCACTCACAGTAGATTATCCAGATGTTCAAGATATGATCTCTGCTGGGTTCCTTGGGCTTAGTTTCCCCCTAGCAGGCTCAGATTTCCTGCTGGGATCTGCAAGATCCCTTGTGTTTCCTTCCTTTTTGAGAAGGGAATCATAAGAGTGGTACTAGTATCATCCAAGCACCAGCCACCTAGGTGCCAAAAGGAGTCGTCACTAAATGCTTTGATCAGTAGTAAAATAGTTAACAATGTTGTCATTTAAATTATCATTATTGGGCTTTGAGTTCACACTTCATTGATGGCTTCTCTACCCCAAGCCACCAAAGTGCACTCAAGGGATTGATTTGTAGAGCCCTCTAATGTGTTACACTTTCCTTGCCCTGAGCAGACCCTGCTGGTGTGCTCTACAAGGTACCTAGTTTGTATTACCATAGCCTTCATCCTCAGGGAAGGTTCATACCTCTTGGTGCCATTGTTTCAGGTTGTCAGCAGATGTCTCTGCAATGGTTACGCTCATTTCACATTTTGAAGGTTTTCTTTGCAAACAGAAGGACTAGAAACTTGCTTTAAAAAAAAATCCAAGCAGAGCTCCTGGAGCACAAGATAGCACTTAGTAGAGGTGATAGTGGTGCTCTGTACCCCCAAATCTCCCCCATTCAAGCTCTGATTGAAACTATCTCAGGAACAGTAAAACTGGCCCTACTGTACTACTTTCTTACAATAAATGAAACTTCTGCTTCAAACAAATGCATCTCTAGGAGTTTCTAAGGCTGCCTAGATCCCATAATTTTGGCACCAGATAAATGTCCTGCTGCAACAAAATGCAAATAGTGTAACAAATCACTGGACTCCTATGAGCTCCTGATTATTCCTATGTTCCCACCAGGGCCATTCAGACCTTCGGTGTGACTGTGGAATAGAACTCAAATATGCATGCTCTTTCCACTTGAACCAAAGGAGAATCTTTGTTCGTGCCCATGCCACACAGTACAGCCGGTTCATTAGAATATACTTTAAAAACTATCAGTTTTCTAAATCAGTTACATAATAAACAGATTTGGAGCCAGAAATATTTGGCTGTGGCTGGTAAAAGGGGAATACTCACATCCTCTTCTGAAGATTGTGAGAAAGTGACAGAGTTTTACCCTTACAGGAATATAAATATTCAGAGCAAATAGGTGGTGGCTGCTCACATTTTTATGTATTTCCTGAGGTCTTCATTTAGCCTGGCAGCGTAGGATTATTTTAATGTCAAATCAAGGATCTAGGAGTATAAAGGAGCAGGGGAAAGGTACATTTCATGTAGTAACCCTGGAAGGAAACTCCAAGATGAAGACTTGAGGCAGTCCAGTGAGATATTGTACCAACCACATATACTAAACTGTCCTTTCAGTAGACCAGAGAGAAAGCCCCTTTGGTGAAGGTTGTGAACTGTTGCAGAACAGAAACAGAGGTCTTCAGATTTTCTTTATAGGAAGGTATAGGATTCATTCTCCCTCAATTTCCATATAGGAAATTTTGTGTAAGGGCCTGCCTACACTACAAAAAAAATCTGTTGGCTGATTGATCCCATTTTCAAAAGAAAGATCCAACCTATGAGGCACTACTGATTATTGCCCTTGCCATAAAGCCCAGTGCAAGTCCAGCTGTGCATTTGTACAGCAACTAGTACAGTATGGCCCTTAATCATGATTGTAGCCTCCAGGTGCTACTGCAACACACATAATAAATAATAAAGTTTGGTAATATGCTCAGTGGTTCTACAGTACACCCACATCCACTTATATGCAGTACTGCTATGATTATATCACAATTTGATTTTGCACATTTCACAGTGCCTGATTCTCCAATCTATTATCCCTGTTCTACATCAGCACTATTCATTTGACTGCAGTGGAGCTACTCTGGTGGAAAACCAGTGTAATGGAGTGGAGAATCAGGCCCAAAATATATAAGAAGCCACATTTCGGAGAAAGATTTCAGAAAACAAAACAATCACGATTATTTATACTATGCTAGAATTGCTCCTGGAGTTTACTAAAATATAGGAAGACTTGTCCATACTCCAAAAAGTCCACAATTTTAAATAAACCATAACACAGCAGCAAGCAAAGACAAACAGCTGAAGTGGTGGGCTAGGCGTTATACAAACACATAATTAGTCACAGTCCCTGTCCCAGAGAGTTTACAATCTAATTTATAAAATATGACTTTGAAAATGAGCAATTAGTAGGATTACAATTGAACCCTTCCTGCACCAGGAAATGGGCTACTTTAGAGGGAAAGTTGGGTGGATGGGAGATTTCCTTGACTTCCTTAGGGGATGCATGTGTGCAATCCCACACACTTCCATCCACTTCTTGCTATCCTCTTGATATCATTCTCTCAGCCTGCTTGACCGGCTCATGTTTGTCCATCCTGATCTCCCGGCAGCTGTCCATCAGTGTTCTCCCCCACCACCCTATCACCCTAGCAGCTGTTTGATCCCTGTTCTGCATACTGGGGTCAGAGGCAGCTGAGAAGAACTGAATGGGAGGCAGGTCGGAAAATAAAGTCGCTGCTACTGCTCTCCAGCTTTGGCACCTGGCTCCTCTGCCCTTCTAATGCAACCCTTAGCTGGAGCTGACAGTCAGCAGTCAGTGAGGCTTGCAGAGAAAGAGCGGGGCCTCACATGCAAATAGAGCATCCCTGCAGGGGAGTTCTTGCGCATGCGCGTTACGCGCACCTTGGGACAGGCTTTCATCCCATCTGCTGCCGGGGGCAGGAGTCTTTCCTTGGAGGAGGCGAGGCCGGATATGCAAATAAGTGCCGGCCTTTCCTTCGTGTCTGGAGGAGAGGGTTGGAGGGGCGGAACCGGATATGTAAATAGCACCCGGCGTTCTAAAAGGAGGGAAGAGAGCAGGGGACGCAAATAGCAAACCGGCGTTTTTCGTAAATTGCGGAGAGGAGGGATGGGCGTGGCTCGCATGCAAATCTAACCCGGAGTTCTGAGAGCCGAGAGGAGGCGTGGCTCGAATGCTAATATGACCCAAACTCTCTTATAATTGGAGGTGGGGACGAGGCGCGGTCGAGCATGCAAATATTGGAACCCGCTGCTCTCCTCTCCTCCTCCTTCTCCCCCTCCCAGCCCCTCCCCCGGTTTAAAAGCAGCGGCGCCTGCGCAGTGAGGGGAAACGAGGACTTAGTCTGTTACACAACTGACTGCTGTGCTGAGTGAGGGGGCTGCACTCTCCCTTCAGCCTCAGACTCTGCTGCTCCCAGGCGCCTCTGCTCCTGTGTAGGCCTCCCCACCAGCCGGCATGAGCGGGGACCAGCTGCACAACGACTCCCAGGTGAGAGACCCGCACGCACCCCCTCAATATCTCCTCAGACAGTTGGGGCCCCAGTGGGGACCTCCAGTCCCCCCAAATCCCCTCAGGCACTTGGAGGTGTCCCCGACCCCACAGTATCCCGTGGGGCCACGGGGTGACCTCATCCCCATATCACCTTAGTGGGGACGTCCCTTCCCCTGCCCCCCCCCGAGATCTGGATCCTTAATCCCCTTGACTCCCCCTCCCTATTTGCCCTCGGACACTTAGGGTGGGATGCCTTGATCACTACCCCGCGGGCTCCATCAGTCTCTCTGTGATTGGTGATTTCCCCATAGACACATAAAGGGTCTGTAACTCCCCCCCTCCCCCGAAAAATGCCAGCCAAGCTACACACTGGGGGGGGGGGGATTTTTTTTCTCCTGACTTCCCTTTAAAAGACACATCCGGAGAGGATGGGAACGTGCCCCCCTTTTTCATGCGGGGGGAAGGGGTACCAGGGCAGGGGTGCCCCAGAGAATGGGTGCATAAGCATGAGGGGGGACTTAAAATAGGTTGGGGGAGGTTAAAACTTTGGGGCGCTAGGAAGTCTGAATTTCGCCCCCTGCCCCTGATTTGGGGGGGGACACCCCTCCCAATACGTATCTGTGTGGGAAACGGACGGTGAGTCGATTTCCTTCCTCTTCATTTTAAACTGCCCCTTGGATCAGGCTCTTTTGCTGTTTTTGAAAACATACATGATTTTTTCACTCGCTTCCACTTGTCTTTACAGATCGAGGCGGATTTCCGAGCGAACGGTGAGTCTCTGCCCCCCACCCCCGCCTTTTGGGGGCGATTTACCCCACTTTACCTCCCCCTTTCGCTCCCCCCTCTTCTGTGTTACTGAGGATGGTAAAGGACAGACATGGCGTCCCAGAGACTAAGTCCCGTCTCCTCGCTCACCGGCCCCATTGTTCCCATCGAGCTGCCAAATGCTCCTGCTTCCGAGGGGCTTAGGCTCCATCCGACCCCCACTTCTCCTAGTGGGGGCAATGCAGGCCCCAGATCAGGCCTCTCCGGGTTTCCTGGGGTTCCCTTTGGGCCCCGATTCCTCCCTGGAAAGTCGCCTTGTCGACGGTCAGGACTTAGTCTCTGCGCCATTTTCTTTTTCTCTCTCCTCTCTCTTCTGTGTGTGTCTCTTTCTCTCCTTCTCCTCCTCCCCTGAGCTGCCGAGCAGGAGTCTCCTGCAGAGAAACACGGGAGAAATAATCATCTCCCGACCCACATACCCTCCCAGAGAAGGGGAAAGGCAAAGTTTTTATGTTAAATAAATCACTAAGTTGCCTTTATTCCACCCACCCCTCTCTCTGCTCTCCAGTTTTGTTTCTTTCAGTCAATCCCTCTCATCCCCCAAAATGAAAGGTGGTTGCAACATGTTGCTCTTTAAAAGATTCTGCTGCATCCATTTTAAGACCAGGCTTATTTCTTTCTTTGCTGTTTAATTGAACTAACTTTACCTTATTGGGTAGAAAAATTTAATTTAAATAATTGCATTTTAAAATATAAATAAAAGGAGTGTAAGCAATTCCAGAAAGGAAGGTAGCATCACTTCAGAAAGTTTGCAAGTTGGCTGTTCATTTTTGGGGAATAGGTTGTAGGATCTCTATAGGTGATTGCATTTAGGAGGATGGCTACCAATTTTTTGCATACTGCTGGGTGGCATATTGGTTTCAGGTTTTTTCCCAAGCTGGTGGGTGGTATACTTAAAAGTGGAGAGGGGGATGAGAGGGGGAGGTACAATTTGCTTCTGCATGCATATGTCACTGTCAAACGACTGGGTTTACATGAAAAGCTCTGTCTGTCCCCTAAGTAATGGGGATGGGAAGTTGTTGGGTGGGGGGGGGGGTGAGGATGATGTGCCTGTTGTCTAAAAGTGTTTGAGTTCACTTCACCTCTTTATTAAGGTGGTTTCATCTTGCCTCCCAATCCCATTGCAATAATACTGTTTTTATAATGCTGGGTTCTTGGCATTTGTAATCATTGGACTGTTGTTGTGGACAATAGGTTTGATACCTACTTGCTTTGCAAACTGCTATACATGTAAATATTCATAAATATAGAATATTTGTGTATGCACATCTTTTTATATTTATGCACATAATGCATTTTATAGATAATATAAATATATAATGTAAATGTGTGTATAACAAAAGTGTGCAGATACAAATATGCTATCTAAAAAAAAATTCCCCTCTACAGGTAAAATAATACTTAATAAATTATTATTTTAAGGGAGAGGGGAAGATACTTCATTCCCTAGAACTGTAATAAACAGTTTTAGAATTACTTCAGTAAAAGTATGTCTCTAAATATTTGTAACCTCCCTGTGTAGGAAATACTTGCTTTAGGGTAAGTTTTTCTGGGGGGAAAAGCTCCAGTTATATGCTGATTTAGGTATGTGAAATCATTGATTCCTCTAGTCCTTCTTCCAGTGGACAATCTTAACAGGGTTTTGCCCCCTAGATATTAAGGCTGGCTGTACACTATTTTTATTGTTCCCAATTAGGAGTGGTTTAGGAACATAAAGCACTTGACACCCTTCTGACTCTGTGGGTTTTTCTTGTCATTTCACAACTGCTGAAGGAAGTCTAGTACACAGATTTAAACTAAGAATGTACCACATATCTCAGACAAAATATATATAAGTGGAGAATCAAATATGCCTGATGAATTTCAAGTGATGAAGGTGTCATAGAACTCTTCCTCCTCCCCATCATGATTCCAAGTCTTCCTTTGACTGTCATTAGTCATCACTGTAGTTTGTCTCGGACAACAGAAAGACAAAATCTTCTTCTGTGCTGAATGCTGCATTTGCTAGACTTGTTAAGGGAGTAACACTGTTCGATAGTCCATGTCCTTTCTGACCTTGCCACCAAAGCTGAATCTACTTCAGGAACCTGCTGTCTCTCTTCACTCTAAGGTTCTTTCATTCTTGCTTCCACTGTACAGTAGTACCTCTCACTTCTGTGTCAGATATTGTCACATGTTGATCTTAGAAATATCAGTTTTCATTTTAGGCATGGCCATGGGAGTCTGGGCTTTATATACTTCTTGTTTGGATTCTAGTTAGTTGCAAAGAGTAGAAATGGGTGGAAAGAATCCCATATACATTATTCTGAGCACTTAAAATTGGTTTGTACTTGAATGAGATGGTATGGAGCTGTCTCATGTTGTTGTTAGGAGGCAGGGCCTGGACAGAAGCCTAGGGCTCCCAACTATTTACACTTAAAAGAGTGAAGGGAAGTATTTAGTCCTGAAAGAGTCAATGTGGTATTGACTACTCAATCCACATACGGTACTAATATAAGCATTAAGCAAAGATACTTACTGTTGGAACAAAGAACTCTTTGATACTCTATGGTTGTTGTCAGTAATACAGTAGGTACACACTTGTAATTATTCTTAGTAAGACAGAAAACTTGGAATTTATGTCTTTGACTATACCATTGTAATCACTTCAGATGTCACAACCTAAGCAAAGTGGGTGCGGATCCTCTAGTTAATGGGAGATCTCCAACATCCAAGGATGTTGGTGATTCAATTTTTGGCACTATTATCTTTTAATAGGGGCTAAATTGATGGAATATCATGATGTTAGCATCAAAGGGTCCTAGAATCAAGGCCAAGTGTAAAGTGGAAGTGCTGACCATTTCTGATCACTAAATATCCATGCCACTCCTAGCAAGTGTGTCCCAGACAAATTCTAACTTTAGGTGTAACTACCCAAATTCCCCCTGCCATATAACTAGAATATAGTGTTTTTCTTCAACTGAAGTGTCTTCTGTTGTTGCTGTACACTGTTAAGAATTTGCCATCTTTGGTCTAGAAATGGTTGAAGTGATTCCTGTGTGTGTATATCATTTTAAGTTGACAATCTTGTAAGTGGTGTGCTATTTAAAACATCAACCTGAAGCGTATGTATTATCTGTGAAATGGGGATAATACTGTCCTCCTTTGTAAAATGCTTTGGGATGTAAAGATGAGTAGTGCTATAAAAGAGCTAAAAAAATCCTCAAAATCTGAATGCAGTATAAAGAAAATTTATTTTCTAGTAGGAAATATCTTAAAGTACCTTTATGCTCACTTTATGAAAATGGCACCTTCTTACTCAACAGATGTGTATTCTGAGTCACATCTTTATCCTCAAAGTAGAGAGATATATGTTACTACTTTTTACTCCTGTTAGCCTACAGAGACATTCTAGGTATGCAAGAACTAGCAGGATTCTTTTCTGGCTTTAGCTTCATCAACAGCATTGTTAACCAAGTTCCAATTGAAGAACCTCTTATTGCTAATGGGCTAGAAGGAACCCATCTTGACTTTCAATTTTCCTGTTGTGTTTGCAGAACATAGCAATTAGAAAAATATCTTTGTTTATTAAATGTCCAAATTGGATATGGAGCTCCTAAGATGTTCAACACCCACAATTTTATTTCTGCGGTATAAAGCCATATCTTTCCTGCCTATTATTCTGTGTTCAGAACGCCTATTAAAAATTAACGGTTGTTTTGTATAAAAATGGTTGTTAGGATGTGGCCCCTCACTGAATTTCCCCATTTGTTGATTTAACTAAATATCTTAAGATGGAATTTAAGGCCAACGTCACTGCAGTAATCGGTGAAATATTAACTGGACTTGAGCACAAATTTTGATTGTCTGGCTGCGTGGAAGCTTATTTTTAGAAGCTGAATGTGCTTGAGTGAGAGATGCTTCCTTTAATAACTAACTTTAAAAATGCCAAAAGTGGAGAAAAGCAAGTATCTTATCAGAAATTGGCAGTTTTGTATTGTTGTCATGAGCATTAATATGACAGGTTAGAGGCAGCTTTATATTGTGGAGGGAGCACTTGAAAAGGGGTGAGAAATGGAAAAGGGAAATTTAAATTAAATGGCATTGGAGCTGAGCAAATACTTTGTAAGTGATGGAAATTCAGAGGCCACTTTAGCATGTGTTTTTCTATCTTGCATGAAATGCACATTTCATTTAAGCTGACAGTTGGGCATGTGAAAAATGTGACTCAACAGAAAGGAGTAAAAAATATTAATTAACTTTTTTTTAGAAAAATAAGATTTGATAAAATATCTTGTATCATTTTTTTGATGCACACAGCACTGGTAGCAGTTGGGTATTGCTAATGTTGCCAGGAAAGTAATGAGTTCAGGAAATGTCAGCCTGCTCTTAATTTTAATATATTTTTAATTATTAAGAAAAATCTTTTTTTTCTTAAATCTCTTCCAAAAGACTTATGAATAACAAGTGTATTAAAATGAAAATGTATTCTAAACTACAGTAGAGAGTAATTGTGGCCTGTTAAGAGGAGTAGACGAGCGCTCAGGACTCCTGCTTGCTAAGTCACTGGCAAAGCCAGGAATAGAAAGTGACCTTTGGCAAGTTACTTAATCTCTCTGCCTCCATTTCCTCTTCTGTAAATATGTGGGTGTTATAACACTTATCTAGTTTGATCTTAACTTAAAAAGATGGAAAAACTCCAAGATTCTCAAAGCCATTTTTAGGTATCCCATTGACTGAAAATTATAAGGTACTTCATAGTTAGTTTAAAGAATAAGCTTGTACGTGACTCTGCTTAGTTGGATGTCATGTAAGTGTAGTTTTTTTTAATGAAGAGCAGAAATGCTTATGGAATTTAGTTCTATATGTACTAAGCAATGTTGTTGCAGGCACTACATAGCAGTAAATGAACCTGTATAAACTAGTAAACTTGAAGCCAAGTCTCATACTGGGGCCTCTCTTCCACTCACTGGATTCAGAGGCAAAACTCTCATTGACCTCCCTGGGAGCATGATGTAGTCTGCTGTCTTTAATGTCAAATGTTCTGGATTGTGATCCAAAAGACACAATTTTAATGGCATTTTAAAAACATTTAAAGCATATGTCTTGCTTGTCTGCAAATGTTCTTCTCTCTTCTTGTGATAAATGCATGTTCTGAGCCCTAAGAAATGTAAGAATTGCAGAGTGCCATCATTTCCTAACTGAGATGTTTTCACAATGTAGGCACTCTTATAAGGGCCACACCGATCCTGTATTCGGATCAGCAGCTGGGGTTGCTTGCAGCACTTCATGAAAACTGCTCATCTTTGGTTTTTAAAAGCACTTTTTAATATTAACTCTACAGTTATTTTTACTGTTGTTTACGATAGCATTATTGCAGTGTTTGGAGCTTATACTGTAGCATAGTTTTATAAGGAATGCTGCAGTCTTTGTTACAAATGAAACACTGTAGCAAGCTGGTTATTCCTAAGGTGTCTCAGAAATATCAACTGCAAATTAAACGTAGTGAAATGTAAATTTTTAAAATTTACGCCTGGTAATATCCCTTTAACATCATTATGCTGAGTAAAACTAGTGTTTCATTATTGATGTTGAAATCGGTTGTGTTAATTGTTCTGGTGTATATGAGGGCAGCTTTCAGGTTAAAACTTGGTGCAAGTCTTTTGGGAGAGCAGAGATGCACGTGCTTCTATTAATCTCAATCAGTTTTGTTTCTATTATGTTCCAGCAAAACTCCCTAAAACAATTAAAGGTCTGTGTCATGGACTAATGGGCCCGCAGACTTTCTGCTTTGATAAAATAAGTCTTAACATTGTAGCAATGAGAGGGGAGAAAAAACACTGTAAGGTAACTTCTGTTTATCTGCAGTGTTGGCCTCATTTTTTGTGTCCCAAAATAAACCCATTCCTCAGCTGAGATGTCTTTTATGCAAAGTTTCAGTTCTGTGCATGACTTCACATTTGAATTAGACACACAGTTTATCAAGGATTTATAACATAAATTTTGAATTAACGTTAGCAAGCCAAACAGCACAACTGTAACTTCAGTTATTTGTTGGGTAGACCACTGAATTCTAACCCCCTCCTGAGCTGCACTGTCAGTAGAAATGGCAGTGATATGTAATTATAGCAAGTACCGTATTTCACATCGCATTGACTCAAATTCTTCTATTAGTGACTTCACAGAATGCTTGTTAAAGCAATACCTGCTGAAATAACACAAGCTCCTTGCATCAAGCCACTGTTCTGTTAATGAAAGTGACATTGGAGGCAGATCCTCAGCTGGTGTAAATTGTCATTGCTCCTTTGTTACTTGACTAAGGGGATAGGCTGTGATGAGATACGGTGGCTTCTTTCTCTATGAAAGGGACAATTTCAAATAAGAAATAATCCCACCTTGGAAAATGTTGAGGACAAATCCTTGCTGATTTTTCTTATCTTTTAATTCTGCTTGAGCTGGCTCTGCTAATTTAATACTTGTTTGACAGGCAGTCATTACGAAATATTTATTGGCTTGAACTGCCTTTGTGGCTTCTAGTTTCATAAGAAAGTCCCACAATCCCATGAAGGGAGTAGAATGCTGTTTAGTGTTATGGCATCTTCTTAGCTACACCTTTTTAACTAATTTTATCCTGTGTCTTAATTATCCAAATAAAAAGAGAATATTAATTGTTACATATGTGGTGTTTACAGCCTAACTCCTCTAGAGCAGTGGTTCTCAACCTTTTTAATTTAATTTAATTTTAATTTAATTAATGGAGATATCCCATCTCCTAGAACTGGAAGGGACCTTGAAAGCTCATTGAGTCCAGCCCCCTGCCTTCACTAGCAGGACCAAGTACTGATTTTGCCCCAGATCCCCAAGTGGCCCCCTCAAGGATTGAGCTCACAACCCTGGGTTTAGCAGGCCAATGCTCAAACCTCTGAGCTATCCCTCCCCCCACCTGTTTTATTGGTGACCTCTCACAATAGCAAGCCTCTGAGTGCGATCACCCCTTATAAATTAAAAACACATTTTTATATATTTAACACCATTATAAATGCTGGAGGAAAAGTGGGGCTTGGGGTGGAGGCTGACACCTTGCGACCCTCCCCTGTAATAACCTTGTGACCCCCTGAGGGGTCCCAACCCCCAGTTTGAGAACCCCTGCTCTAGAGTGTCCTGTTTGATTTGACTAACACAGGCAAGCAGCACCTGACAAATATGTCCAACCATGCCTTCCCCTTCCCCCCGTGTGACTGTTGGTTATAACCTATTCAGCAATGTCAGCATTTAAGCAAGTATCATAATTAGACTTCAAAATGAATTTCCCATTAAGGTAACTTCAGGAGGGTTTCCACTTAGTGTTGTTTCAGTTTGATTGGAGAGTCAAAAGACAGCAGCATTCTGGGTTATGTTGTAAAGCTGCTTTACAGCAAGAAGGGCTGGGAAAAGACAAACAAAAAGATGGAAGAATGTAGGTTCTGTCAACTACAATGAAATCTGTGAAGGGGAATAGCGTCAATGGTTTGCTGTTGTCCTTGGACTCCTATTGACTGTCTGCTCTAGAGAACTTTTATTAAAAATAATTTCCACCATACATGCCTCTGGTAGCTTCCAGCATTTACAGCTGTTAGTTAAACATGCTTCTCAGCAGTTTAATTGATTCAGTAGTTAACCTCATCTGGACAGGCAAGGGGAGATTTGTCCATTCTAGGGCTCCCATCACTGGTTCAGCTGAACTAGTTGTAGCTCTGGTAAGGAATTTTTGTTTTTAAATTCCTTGGTGTGAACAAGTCTGTAGCATCTAACACAGTCTCAGCATAGTGTTTGTAAAACTCCCTGGGCAGGCATAAATTCAGAATAATGCCTTTGACTTCAGAGCTATTCAGGTTTACAGTACTTTAAGATCAGAATCTGGCCCAAATATTGTTCTTTGTATGTATGTCATTTTTTTTAATAGCTAATAATTGTAGCTGCTGCTGTTCACTGGTGCCCCTGTAGGATCATGTGTCCTTGAAAAGGTGACTTGCAAGGGGGAAAAAATTGTGCTTGTGCCCTCTTGATGCATTATGATGCATAAAGAATGCCTGAAAGTTATTGGTTGGCTTTGGCATGTGCATGCGTGCCCGTGCTTTTAAATTGAGAAATTCAGGTCTTGTTTGGGCTATAAAGATACCATAATGACTTAAAATTTACAGAATTGTGACATCAGATCCAAGAGTGAAAGTTGAGCAATTGAGAAGGGAAGGGAATTTAGCCAGATTTTTTAAAACCGTTGTTTTTTTTTGTTTTTTTTTTGGTTTTTTTTTGTCAATACCTGCTTAACTCCAGTGACTAAAATTTTGGCTAAAAATGTTTTGTTAAATCATCTTTTGAGTACTATTGCAGGTGACAATAATATTCAATATAAAACAATTGTGTTAGAGCTAACAATAAACTTCCTTCTCGGAGATTCCCCCAAACCAATGGAGACCAGTGTTGACTCTCCTGTTATTGTTAAGGTAGTCACAAGGGGAATGGGGTGAGCAGCCTTTTAGACCTTTATACACCAAAGAAGCAAAAAAGGACACAAACCAAATTCTTTGTTAAGCCCTTGGCAGGTCACCTTTAACAACTAATGAAGGGGAGAAGATGGGATCTGGAATGAGAAAAGATGATCAGGGAAGGGACAGTCCTTAAATGAATAGCATTGCCACTGACAGAAACCTGTAAGCTCTCAAATATGTAGGGAGGATATTTTTTCCAACATCTTACAACACAGATATCAGATATTAACATATGGTATTTCTGTTTTTATCCTTTGTAAAGAGCAAATTGCAGAACAGTACCCCTTAATGTTATATTTCAGACTGTAGCTTCATTTGGAAGAACCTTTGTTTTATCTGTTGCTTAAATCTTGATGGCCTTTTCAGTTGAAAGCAGCCTCTACAGTAGTTCAGTTTAGCTGGAGAAAATTTAGCTTGTCCTGGCAACTGCTGTGAAGTTGGAAATAGCTAGTTTCCAACATGAAGGAATTAGAAGGTCAGACAGCATTGAACATGCTTTCCTCTTGCCTTTGGAAAGCTTTGGGGAAAGCATAATCTGTTTGAAATACTTATCCTGATGGGATGGGGGCAGTGCAGGCTCAGATTTGGGGAGAGATGTAGCGAGGCCAGTCATTGTTACTTGTCATTTGGCATCAGTGTACATCTCTTATTCAAGAAAAACAAATCTGTGCATCTAGTTAAATTATATAAATACTTTTTTGAAGTTGGAGGTGCTAATCTGTGGAAAATATGATAGTTTCATTGTAAAGAGGGGAATGCACCAAGACAATAGAAAGTTGTTGTATTAAAGGGTTCCTGTCAATCTCTGTTAGGACCAAAAATTGCTTCCCAGGCAGATCCTGGTGAGTATCTTTTTAGATTCCTGGTCGGGTATTTTTTGGCCATCCCAACCATAAACCAATTTGTGCATTCTCATAATCTACCATTATGGCTTTAGTACAGTTTTGTGTGTGTGTGTGCTTTTTAAACTGTCATGTGTACAACAGTTAGCTGTAAAAATAACATTCAGTCTTATTGAAACACTACTTTTGGTATGCTGAGAGAATGGCTTGCTAATGAGCTTCATGGTGCCCCTCTGAAGGAGTGAATCTGCATTTTATCACCACAGTCCATGTGGATGGGTGCTTGTGTTAAAGATAGGAATTTTATCCTATGAATAATTTCATAGGTAGAGCGGTTTTGCATTTAGTAGACTTCTTTAAAACAGCAAATAGAGATAATTTTCTTCCTCAAGGAAACCATAGTGTACACCCAACTCCACTAATCTCTGTTACACATCCTGATCAAAACATCTTTGAGTCAAATTTCAAGGCCAGAAGGATCATCTAGATCACACATCTGTCCTCTCCAAAGATATTCTGTATAGTCAGGGTTTATTAGTTAAGTGTGTGTTTTATGTCTTGACAGCTGCAGTATTTAGTGTCATTTAAAACACTTAAATATTTAAAGAGTACCTATGATTTCAGGAAAAAGAACAGGAGTACTTGTGGCACCTTAGAGATTAATAAATTTATTAGAGCATAAGCTTTCATGGACTACAGCCCACTTCTTCGAATGCATACCGAAGAAGTGGGCTGTAGTCCACGAAAGCTTATGCTCTAATAAATTTGTTAGTCTCTAAGGTGCCACAAGTACTCCTGTTCTTTTTGCGGATACAGACTAATACGGCTGCTACTCCGAAACCTATGATTTCAGGGAGAATTTAAGACTATTTTTCAATGTAGATACGATTCTACTATTTCTGCTTTCCCCTTACTTTAAGATGTTTATATGGAAATAGGATCTCTGTGTTTAAATACTTCATCCCCTGTTGCTACGTATTGTGCTTGCTAAAGTCCTAATCCTTGATTTGCAGCATTTTATAAACTTCCACAGCAACCATTTGGGAATTTCACCAGTGGAGGATTAGGCAATTTGAGGTAGGGAATGAACCATAAGAGTAAGTAAATTTCTAGGCCTCATCTACATTGTGGATAAAGCTGTGTATAAAATCAGTTACTCTAAAGCGGTCTAAGACCCCATTCAGAGTACTTGTATGAGCACTGTTTGCCAGGCCACTGTGGACCAGGTCTAACCACTTAAGACTTCCTAAAGTATTGGTGGACTACTCCCTTGTGTAGATGTGGGACTTTTAAGCTCTCATTTCTGTGCAAATGTTCATAGTAAAGCACCACCAGGAAAGAGCTGTGGAATATTTTTAATATTTTTCATTAGCCATCAGCAGTACTTTAAAGTACAGCTGCATGGTAAAAGTTAGCAAAATGCTTAATGTGAATTTACCAATCCCTAAGTATAGCTAGCTTTTTATGTGTCTTGGCATTTGTTACTTCTTGTGCTCTACATGTGCTCCTGACACATGAAAACTAAAGTTGCTGAGTGGGGACTATTTGGGTCCTGGTTTTCTCCCTGTGCTGCTACTTCTATAGGTCTTAATTTTTTAACAATTACTTTTAAAATTCTGCTTTAAAATTCCACTTTAATATGTTAATGTGGGACTGGGTTCTCATCTCCTCCTGTTCCCCTCTAAATATTGGCAAAGTTTATATTGAAGATTTCTTTCATAGAAATGCATTCGCATTGGCCTGCTGAACCCAGGGTTGTGAGTTCAATCCTTGAGGAGGCCACTTAGGGATCTGGGGCAAAAATCAGTACTTGGTCCTGCTAGTGAAGGCAGGAGGCTGGACTCTATGACCTTTCGTGGCCCCTTCCAGTTCTAGGAGATAGGTATATTTCCATATATTATATTATATTCTTGTTCAGGTTTTATATTGTAATATGCGAATAAGGGCCAAACTCATTGAAACAGCTGTTCATCTTACTCGAAGGTTGCAGTTTCTTGTTTTGAGAGAGATTTAAGAGGTGGCCTAAAAAAACCTACTGCCGGTAGAGATGGAACACATCTCCTTCAGTATACATTCCTGTTAGAGCGGTGAGTGAAGTTTGATTTAGAAAGATAAATAGTTGAGTAACATTGTGGTCTTTTAATTGGAAGTGTAAGGAATCTGTGGACTTAAAACTATTTTGGTATTGCATAAGTATCAGGAGAAGGGCTTCTGTTTTTTTCTTGTTGATGTCCACAAGCAGAATTTTAGAACACAGAAGTACACATACTCTTAAACTCGCAGTAATCAAAAGTTCACCCTGTGAACTTTAATTGATGTTCAATTATGGAGTCTCTACTTGTGGGTTGTTCTGAGTCTGACCCATGTCAGCTGAAAGTTACTCCCATTGAATAGAGAATAATAGCCTATGTGAAACAAGTTCTGTATTCTCAGCCCATGTCCAATTTGTGTGATGGTGTTCAGATAACACCAACTGCCGCCATAGTTTCTAGTACTCTTGTCGACAATGTTAGGGTATGTCTACATAGCAAGCAGAAACCTGAGGCAGTGAGTCTCAGAACCTGGGTCTACATTCGTGGGCTCATGCTACAGTGCTAACATTAGCTGTGTAAAGGCTTGGGCTGGAGCTCGGGCTCTGAAGCCTAGGGAGGGGAGTGGGTTTCAGAGCCTGAATGTGACTAGCATCTATCCAGCATACTTTCATCTCCCGGTGCTGTTGCAGAGCCATAGCAAGTATGACTAGGATCCCTTATTAGAGAGGTAAAGTGAAATAGTCAGGATGGGCATGTTCCAGTTCCAGCTTGCCCGGGAAGTTACGTTTACAGGTTAGACAAGTGCAGTCTTCTGGGAAACTGGAAGCGTGAGCTATTTGGAGAGATCCATGTGACACCATGATTCATTACAACATGAGCAGTATACACAAAATGGAGGAATTGAGCAATACTAATGACCTACTCCAAGGTTTGTACGGCACAGTTAACGACCACCAGATGGGGAGTAAAAAGCCACCTGCTCCTTTACTGCAGACTCAGCATGCCATTAAAGCTATTAAAAATGATAATGTGAAGATATATCTCTTCTTGTAACAATTTTTTTTACTAGTCTTTCCCATCTAATACGTACATTTGTTGTAGAGTTGTTCATGAATGACTGTGGAAGCTGGGGGTAGAAGTTAAAGTATTCAGGCATTTTATTTCAGTAGAAGAAAGGGAGCAAATCCTATTCAGATACTTATACGCACTCTGCAAACAGCTCTAGAGACAATAGGGCCATGTACTCTCATGCATGTACTGCAAGTGGGTGGATTTATTTTTATTTTTTTTTAACAACTGAAAGTTTTCTTTCTCCAATGTTGCCCTGTTCTGGGCGAGCCAAGTGAGTGTGATCCTTCCTTACATTAGGGGGAGACAGATACAAATCAGAGTTGGGATAACATTACTCCCCTGTGTCTGGTGCTTGCTGGCTGTCATCCTTTAATTGGTTTGCTCTAGCAGGGGAGAGCAACCTCCCCAGCTGTCTGGGATATTTTTTCTAAGGAGAGCTGAGTTGCATGCATTCTGAGAATGTTGTGCATTCTCTTTAGAATTGTAGGATTGCAAGGGACTTTGAGGGGTCATCTAGTCCAGGGGTTCTCAACCTTTTTCTTTCTGAGGCCCCCTGAACATGCTATAAAAACTACATGGCCCCTCTGTGCCACAACAACTGTTTTTCTGCATATAAAAGCCAGGGCCGGTGTTAGGGGGTAGCAAACAGGGCAGTTCTGCATGGCCACATGCCACAGGAGCCCCCACAAAACAAAACTGCTGAGGCTTCAGCCCCGGGTGATGGGGCTTGGGATGGCAGGGTTTCAGCTTTCTGCCCTGGGCCCCAGTGAGTTTCAGGGTACGTCTTCACTACCCGCCGAAACGGCGGGTAGCAATCGATTTATCCGGGATCGATATATCGTGTCTCATTAAGATGCGATATATCGATCCCCGAACGTGCTCACCGTTGACTCCAGAACTCCACCAGAGCGAGCGGCGGTAGTGCAGTCGATGGGGGAGCTGCAGCCTTCGATCCCGCGCCGTGTGGACCCCAGGTAATTCGATCCAAGATACTTCGACTTCAGCTATGCAACTAGCATAGCTGAAGTTGTGTATCTTGGATCAATTTACCCCCCCCCCCCACACACACACACAGAGTGTAGACCAGCCCTAACACTGGCCCAGCTTGGCAGACCCTCTTAAACCTGCTCACAGCCCCCAGTGGGGCCTCAGACCCCTGGCTGAGAACTACTGATCTAGTCCAGTCCCCTGCACTCATGGCAGCACTAAGTATTATCTAGACTATCCCTGACATATGTTTTTCTAACCTGCTCTTAAAACTCTCCAATGATGGAGATTCCACAGCCTCCATGACACTTAGGAAGTGTGTCCTAATGTCCAACCTAAACCACCCTTGCTGCAATTAAAGCCCATTGCTTTTTGTCCTATCCTCAAAGGTTAAGGAAAACAATTTTTCTCCCTCCTCCTTGTAACAACCTTTTATGTACTTGAAAACTGTTATCATGTGCCCCCTGAGTCTTCTCTTCTCCAGGCTTTTTCCTTGCCGGCCTCCACCACCACTCAGGAATCTCTGCAAAGGACATAGAGGCATATCTTAGTCATACTACCTGTTGTATGTGCTGAATGGCCTTTTATTAAGGACAGCTTGCTATGTTTTATTTCAGTAGAAGAAGGGGGGGGGGGCAAATTCTATTCAGATACTTGCTGGTGAAAGATGCTTCAGGCAGAATTATTGAGGGAACCATCCCATCATACAGTTCCAGCTTCTGGCAGTCAGAGGTTTAGGGACACCCAGTTATTAGTCATTGATGGTCCTCATGCAACCCCATGCTCTGGATGTCCCTAAACTTCTGACTGCCAGAAGCTGGGCTATGTAACCATTTATGGACTCCATCAGTTTATATGTATAGTTGGATTATATTTTCCAATGGCTTTAGTTTGCACTTAACATTGAATGTCATCTCCAGTTTTGTTACCCAATAACCCTGTTTTGTGAGATTGAATGAGTTACTTTCTGTATCCATAGGATTGATTGGCTCAGCCATGAATTAATCTGTTCTTGGACTTTGTCCATAGCTCATCTCTTTACTTTGTTAGAATGACAAAGAATCATCAGGCACGAAGGAAGACCATTTTCAAGGTCTTGATGTAATATAGATATAATCCAAATAGGGCTTGTATTTCACATAGATTGCTTTTGGGAGAATACATTAGCTGAATTGGTTCTTGTAAAATGGTTTCTTGTTCTTGAGAAATGTATCTTTGTGCAACTGTGTTCAAGATAAACTAAATGATCGCATTCTTTGCTAAATTCAAGGCTAGCTTTTCCCTTTGTAAATAAAGGGTTTTCTTCATCTTTTACCTTTCTCTTTACACTGGATTCTAGAAAGTTAGAGGTATTCCAGTGCTCAGGAGCCCATTGCTTTAGCTGTAACCAAAGGCAGCAAGCCCCAAGTCAAGCCGTCCGTATCCAATCCAAGGATTCCTTTGTGAGCTGTCTTAGCTAGTGTTAACATTTTGGGAAGATGAGGAAAAACTTTTTGGATCTCACCTTTAATGATCATTATAAAGCTTGGGGTAATGTGTGGGAAGGAGAAGTCTCTAGCAGTTTGCACTTGGCAATGGGAGCTGTGGAGCTAGCGCTCGGGGAAGGGCAGCACCAAGGAGCAGCCGGGATAGGTCGCTGCTTGCGAGGAGATGCCCAAGGTGAGCGTGAAAAACCTTTTTCGTTCGTCTTCGCTTTGAATCAGATTAAAGATTCAGACCAACTCACCCAAAGGTATCTGTGTAGTAGTTGGAGATATAAAAATGGATCAATACTTCTGGGTGATTTTCAGGTTTCTCTTGATTTTTTTTTTTCCCCTTCTTCTGGGTTCCCAAATCAAATTACAGCTCAGGAATTGTTTCTGAAGACCGAGCAGTTTAAAACTTTCTTTTTTTGTGAGGGAGGGTTTGAAAAAATAAAAATATTACTTTGAACAGTGCTGTTGCTATGAGAATTAATGCTATGTGATCTCCTAAATCCTGTGGTCTGAATCTCAACTTGCAGTGATGCTCTGTCTGTGATTAATTGGGGGAAAAAAATTGCTGAAAGCAGGTTGGTGTTTCTAAAGGGCATCAACCTGGAAATTGATTGCCAAACATTTCCTTGTTTAACTCTGAGTCAGGTGATAAGATGGGAGGGGATGTCAGGAAATGCAATAGTCTATTGACATTTCTGGATAATGTCTGATCAGAATTAATTTTGTATGACAGGACTGATTTTGAGATCTGTATAGCTCATTGAGAGAGCTACCTTTAGAGAACTCCTGGCTGTTATACATACAGCGTTATTTAACATAAATACACTTCCTTCTTTTTGTTTTTAATCTTGTTGCATTATTCTTTTTACGGGGGAAACTGAGGATTTAATATTGTTTAGCTTTAGAAAACTGTCATCTTTGACTATATTTTCATATCAAGATAGCTATCTTGAGTTTAAAAAACACCATTTTTGGCATTAAAGAAAAAGCCTGCATCTCGCCCTTGACTTGCTACTCCAATCATTAATATTTCTCTTGAGCAGAGAGTAGGAGCTTAGATGCTGCAGAGTCAGGCGCAGAGATACTACGGTGATGAGCACGTTATAAAAAATATATAGACTAGACATCCAAATTATGTGATGTAGACAAATGTCCTTTAGAAACTAGGTTTAGCTCATTTATAACCAAAGGTGGATGAAACCAAATCTCCAGAAGTGAAAGTTAGTGTTATGACCTATCCTGTCATCCAGACTCCCACTTTGTCTCTTATTTGGGAAGAACTTTATTTATTCATCCTGCCGGGCAGCTTTTGGGATGTCATGTTAAGATAATCTTAAAAGTGCATCACAAAAATAATTTTTCACTTATTGATATTCTAAGAATATATAAAAATTCCTTTTTATTGTACTGATATCACACCTCACAATCTACTCCTTCCTGGACCCTTAATACTTGGCGGTGTTTGTTCCAAAACAGCAATCTGAAGTTAAGAAGTAAAACTGACTTAAGGCAGCGCTTCTTATCTCCCAAAGGAAGCGTATAGCTTTAAACAAAAATAGGTACACTTCTTTAAAACTTTCAAATGGTGTAACAGAAATACTCTTAATATGTCAACAGAGTGTAGATGTATCTGGCTTCTGGAGTTTCAGAAATCACTGAGGCTGTTTTCAGAGATTTTTTCCTCTGATGCTGTTGAATAAACAGCAGTCTGCCACTCTGAATGGTTGTGAGCTATGACTTCCTGCCTTCAGGAGACAACACAGAAGGTATGCTCTCAGTCCTAGAAGCGATCCCATCCAGTCCAGTCTGAAACACATTGACAGGGCAATATAGGAGAGGTTTGTGCTGCTGCTTCCTCTGATGTATGCCAGGTACAAAACAAGTAAAATTATTTCAGTGTTTAGAGCTTTCAAATGTCATCTTTCCTGAGCATTCAGTGGATGTGAAAACATTAAAATACAGGCACTTAATTTTGATTTTTATATAAAGATCATCATAAGGCAGCCACTCTGCCTTATGTGTCCTAACACTTAAAATTCACAAGCAAATTGTTTAAAAACTGACTACTTATACGAACTACTCACTGCATGATTTGACTGTAAGGGCAAAGACATAGCCACCATAATTGTTAAATGACCCCCATAACCTTTTCCCATCTCTGACTCCGAATACACATGTGGAAAGACCTATTCTTTCTCTCCCTATCTCACAAATATTTGCGTGCAAACAGGCTATTTCAGTTGTTTGCTTTTCTCTTCAGATTCCTCCGGAAGAGAATAACAAAGGGCCCTTATTGCTAGGGCTTACCTCAGTAGTTTGCTCCTGGGAGAATTCTGCGCCACTGCGCAATGCAGAAATGTGCAGAAATTAATGGTTTTAGCGCATAATTTCCTTCCCCCATGGAAATGGGCTGCAGTGCTGCTGGCTGCCACTAGGGTCCGCTGGACCTGGCAGAGCCCAGCTCACACAGAGAAGACCCTGCAGGCAAGGGGAAGGGGAGAGAGTAGAGAGCTCCTAGCAGCTGTAGCTCCCTGCATGCCTTGAGGGAAGGAGATGGTGATGCAGGAAACTGCACACAAGCCTGTGACCCAGCAACAGGCTTTGTCTTTCTGGATCCCTGGGTTATAGGGGGATGGGTGTCTGGGCTGGAGGGTGGGGAGGAAATGGCTGGGCCCTGGAGGGGGTTCAGGTGTATTGGCTGGGGGGGTCCTGCAGCTGGGCTCTGGGGGGGGGGGAAGGGGCAGAGAAACAGGAACTGGGTTGTCATAGGGGTTTCTTTAACTCTGTACACCTGGGGGAATTTTTGTGTGTGTCTGTATTGTTACACACATTTGCTGGCAGGTATTTTGAAATAAATTACTAAAATAATTGAAACTGACATAATTATGTGGTGGTGTTATTTTGACAAATAAAAATTGCAGAATTTTAAATTACTGTGTGCAGACTTTTTTGTTTGCTCAGAATTCCCCCATGAGGAGTAATTCCTGAGATCTAGGAGCCGTGCTTGTTACTGCTTAATGATTTAACACCTATAGTAATAGCACAGAACTCCAAAGCTAAGTTGTCTGAATACTTCTTCTCCCTGCATCCTCCCCCCCCCCCCCGAGAAATTATAGCAGTTTCAGAAAGTGGTGTGCCCTCTTCTCAGTCGGCATTGAACAACTACTCCATCTTACTGTTTAGTGCACTTTGCTTGGAGATGGTCTGTAGTGGCTGAGATATAAAACAGGAACACAGTTTTCCAGTGCCCGATAGTGGAGAAAATAGTGGACTGCATTTCTTTCCCTTTGGAAGGGTATGTCTTCCCTGCAAAGTTGATTTAGGTGCCTGACACTCAGTTGGCGTAGTAACTGGAATGAGAGCAGTCACACTGCATAGTTGTGAGGCTAGCAGCTCAAGTGTTGAATACCCCCTGATGGGACCGCTAGCTAAGGTATAAAGCACCACCACATAAGTGAGAGGGGCTTTAATGTGTGGTGATGGGACTCTGGTTAGGGGCAGTAAGAACATAAGTACTCAAGAAAAAACCTGAGTTAACTCTGTAGTGAAGACAAGCGCCGAGTGAGATAACTGAATAGGACTGTCTAACTCTTCTGGAACAAATTTAGACAAACTTTGGCTCCAATCAGATCAGCAAGTGTGGATGGTTCCTCTTGTGTGGAGGGAGTCCCATTGATGTCAGCAGGTTTCTGCATGGATGTAGGGGTCTGCACTAGTAGATTCAGTTGTAGGATCAGAGTATACTTCTGGTAGAGAGCAGGATTGACCTTCAAAAAGAATTAAAAACAAAACTTGAATTTCTACTAAGCCCATCCTGATCTTTTAGCCACAATTCATACTCTGATAATGCTCAACAATGAAGCTATAAACCATATCCAATAGTGCATCTCCTTGATCCTCTTGAGGAAAGCATGTAGGAGACCAGCAATGCCTGAGACCGAATCCTGCCTACTACAACACCTCTGTAGAGAGCGATTAAAAAAGAATCATGTACTGCTGTAACCTCATCACTGGGAATGCTGCATATGTTTCAGGCTAGAGGCCCCCCTGTATACATCATGGGTGAAATCCTGACCCTAATGAAGTTAGTTTTGTCGCTGACTTCACTGTGTTCTGGATTTCACCCTGTGTTTCCTTTTTCCTCAGTGAAGTTCTTACTTGGAGGAGACCCTGTTCTGGATCAAGCCCAAGTTATCCAGAGGTATCTGGCATGTCCTTGCGTTGCATTGGTATGAATAGGAGCACTATTCAAAGCGCTGTTGAGACACAAGCGTGGCCCTGATGCTGACACAGGGCTTAATGAAAGCTTTACAAACATCTTTTTAGTGTCCAAAAATGTTAGCAATTTAAGGTATTTGATCTGTATGCCAGCAAGTGAAAATATTTTTTTAGTTTAATACAAACACTGAGACAGTGTAATTATTCTTAACAATACAGAAGTTTTTCCTGTTGGCTGAAGTACCATTAAAACCAAAACTTTCTTCAGATTCTCTGTTTTGGAAATTTGACTGTATGCTAGGAACTGTGCTGTTTCACACCTTTCTAATGATGCGGTATGCAGTCAGTTACATTATAGTGGATAAAAACAGAAAACTCCTGTTAGGTTAAGTCTGTGCCTTTATGAGAATAGGACACAGTCCATAAAGTTCTGACTTCCTCTCACTACATTTATGCAGTGCCAAATACTCAGTTGTCAATAAATAGTAATAGTCCCTGATATAGGTTGTGCCAGCTGATACTACACTAAATCTTAGGTGTATGGCCAAGAAGCAATCCTTTTTGTCTAGTGACAGTTTAGCGGCACTTGGCTTACAAAAGTTTTGGGCAAGAGTTCTGATTTAAAAAATAAAGGACTTTACAGTCATCCAGGAGCTGAAGGGTTAACTGGGCCATTTTGCTTTTGATTATGATGAAGTAAGGGACACATTATCTCCTGTGGTTGGTTGATTGCTCTGAAGTCTAAACATGGCTGTGATGTTGCAATAGCTTCTGCATGGGGAACATTGCTGGAAAACTGAAGAGCAGAATTTACGTAGATGAGGAAGTACTTGTAATTATTGCATGTCATTCTGGCTGTGACCGTGACTCCTGGCAGTTCCTTTGTATTCCTATTTGCATGTGTGTCTTTCTCCCCTTTTCTCTGTATGGAGAAGATTGCTATATGGAGAAGACTGTCACCAGCAAGTATTGGTATATTTTGTCAATGTACAATAAAATAAAGGTTCTTTGCTAAAGCTTTGGTTTTGTATTAAGGGGTCATTGCAAAGTCTGACTGGCCGGATATTGTACTAACTCGGAATTGGATAAGTGTCTTTCACATTGTCCCACTAATCCCCCAAATTCTATTGTCCTTCAACATTTAAACTAAAATTCCACTTGTGTATGACCCTACATGAACCACTGCCTGGCCCTTGGTTTCTCAGTAGGTATGATTGTTCTTGCTGTGCTTGTTTGCTGTATTTAGCACAGGTGTGAGGAATATAACTTCAGGAGTGAGGGGAGGAACTAAATATTCTGGTAAAGATTTGACACTTCGTGCATTTTTTTAAAAATGCCCCCAGTGAACCTCCTTTTAATTTTTGTTTGTTTGTATTTGTGCAACAGGGATTTTCCCAAATCTTCCTCTCACTCAGTATATGCTCCCCTTTCTCTTGCAACATCATTGGAGGACTTGTGCAACCTTCTATTTAAGCCTATATACACGTGTTATCCATATGAAATACAACTTGTCTGGTTTTTGTGGCTGGGAATAAAGCTTTTAAAACCAGAGGGTTAACTGTAAAAAAACAAGGTTGAAATATATGGCTGCCTATTGCTGTTGTGCACTGGATTCTGACAGGGCCAGGGTATTCAGGTAGACCCAGACCTAATTTTGAAATGGGTTATAGGTTGCTATGCTGGGCCAGAGCTGATGCTAATTTTCCACTTTTCTATCCTATTTAGCATTTTTTGTTTTTACTGGCCCTGAAAAATAATTGGTTGGGAAAGATGGGGATTCAGCGCTTGTGAAAGCGCAAGTATATCTGGGTGTGTTGCAGGCGTGTGCTCTGCAAGCTTCCACACTTAGTTCTGTCAATATGCCCCCATTTATGACATACACCCTCTGGTATATTCTAGTTGAGAACTCCCACTGTGGCTTTTTTTTTTTTTTTTTTTTTTTAAACACCTTATTCCTGAAGTAACATTACTGTTCTAGTCCTTGGTTTCTACTGTGGTTGCTCATCCTGCATGAGTAAATTCCATAAACTTCTCTGCTTTTGCAACTAAAGGCAAAAGCATGTCTTCAATTTAGATTTCTCTTTCATGATCTACACAGAGTACATAAATTCTTTCTCATCTACAGATACACAGCATGGTCATGTAGACACAAATGCTCGCCAACTGGGAAAAAACCTAATCAAGCTATTTCTCCTACAGGCTGGAAAAGAAGGGAAAGAGAGCTCTTAAAATGAGTACTGATGTGCATGATGATGGGGAGTGCGTATAAGTACTTAAACGTTCATTCATACCATATTGTGGTGTTGTCTTATCATAAGCACAAATAGTCCTAGAGTGAGATTCTTCCACCCCCCCCACCCCCAAAAAAAAGTCTTAATTGCTTTTTGCAATGTATGCCATTTTATTCAGCTTGGACAATGAAAATAAGCTGATTAGTTTCATCCTCTGGCTCTCATTTACACAACTGCAGAGAAATGTTTTATATTCTCAATCTGGGAAAACATTTTTATTCATATTGGATTTTATAAAATCTCTTGGGTCTTTAAATATAAACGTTGTGTTGAAAGCTAGTTGATACCTCTCAGTCGTGACCCAATTGGCATGTGAAAGGTTTTTAATTCTGAAATGGCTAGTGTAATAACCTCTTCCCACCTGTAAAGTAATCAGAAACATTCCTATTTTCATACTTAAAGATTTCTTTTCCCTTCTCTTCTCCATAGTGTCTTCTTGTGAAATAGAATTACTTTCAATTTTATGAATTAGCAACTGAATAGCTTAGATGCAGAATAGAATAAGTACATACAAATAAGCCCCATATTTCAGAAATATATGTGTAAAAATCCTTGCACATAACTTTCACGTATTACAACTGTGTTCACTCTCAATAATTATTCACTTGCCTCACTACATTTTGTTCAAATATTTCTAGGGCTGTCGAGCGATTAATCGTTCGATTAAAAAAATTACAATTGCACTGTTAATGATAGAATACCATTTATTTAAATGTTTTTAGTTTTTTTCTACATTTTCAAATATATTGGTTTCAATTACAACACAGAATACAAAGTGTACAGTGCTGACTTTATATTTTTGATTACAAGTATTTGCATTGTAAAAAAACAAAAGAAATAGTATTTTTCAATTTACCTAATACAAGTACTACAGTGCAATCTCTTTATCATGAAAGTTGAACTTACAAATGTAGAATTATGAACCAAAAAAATTGTATTAAAAAATAAAACAATGTAAAATTTTAGAACCTGCAAATCCACTCAGCCCTACTTCAGCCAATCGCTTAGAGAAACAAGTTTGGTTTACAATTTGAAGGAGATAATGCTGCCCATGTCTTGTTTACAATGTCACCTGAAAGTGAGAACAGGTGTTCACATGGCACTGTTGTAGCCAGCGCCGCAAGATATTTACGAGCCAGATGAGTTAAAGATTCATATGTCCCTTCATGCTTCAACCACCATTCCAGAGGACATGCGTCCATGCTGATGACGGGTTCTGCTCAATAACGATCCAAAGCAGAGCAGACCGATGCATGTTCGTTTTCGTCATCTGAGTCAGATGCCACCAGCAAAAGGTGGATTTTCTTTTTTGTGGTTTGGGTTCTGTAGTTTCCGTATCTGAGTGTTGCTCTTTTAAGTCTTCTGAAAGCATGCTCCACACCTCGTCCCTGTCAGATTTTGGACGGCACTTCAGATTCTTAAACCTTGGGTGAGTACTGTAGCTCTGTTTAGAAATCTCACATTAGTACCTTCTTTGCATTTTGTCAAATCTGCTGTGAAAGTGTTCTTAAAACGAACATGTGCTGGGTCATCATCAGCGACTGCTATGACATGAAATACATGGCAGAATGCAGGTAAAACGGAACAATGAGCAGCAGGGCCGGCTCTAGGTTTTTTGCTGCCCCAAGCAAAAAAAATTTTGGTTGCCCCCCCCCCCCCCCCCCCCAACTGCACCCTCCTGCCGCCCCAGCCCTGGGTCACTGGTAACTTGCTCCCAGGTGGGTCATTCAGCAGGAATTTTGGGTGTGCACAGAACACAGACACCATTGGTTCCCATATGGTTACAGAACTGCAGTAAAGTGGAACAATTTTCAGCTTGTGTTATTGGAGGATATCTGGATGCATATTATAAGACTGTCCTACATAAATGAGGAAAAGTTGAGGTGCCTTTATTATTCTTTTGTTCCACTCTTTGTTTCTATGGGGAATTTGCCAATGCACTATCGCTGTCTTCCTTTTAAACAAATAAAACTAAAACAAGCAATGACTGTTGAAAATAGCAATTCCAGTCCTAATAACCACTGGGAAGCATTTCTTGCTCAATTTATTCTACTTTTTCTACAGCAAGTTACAGTGGATCAGTATATTTGATTTGGGAGAAATGAAGTAACAGCTGCCCAAATTGAGCTTGAGCACTCCTGAATTTTGAGGGTGTTCAAATCTGGAAGGCAGGTGCTACATTCCTTTTCTGAATATTAGGTAAATCTGGAAAAGAAAAGTCAATTTCTGCTTCCATGGCTCAGAAGTGTCAATCCTCCTACGTGCCTAGTACTGTATCTAAAGCTGCCCAGGTCCTAGTGGAGCCTCCCCTCCCTTACTTTTCATTTTAAATTCTAGTGGGATCTCCCTTGCTAGGCTTTAGATAGAGAGGTGCACTGTCCATTTAGTCCACCCAGTTCTTTCTTTCGGGGAGAGCCCAGGGCTGGGGTGGCAGGAGGTGCAGGTGAGGGCCAGAGCTGGGGCGTCAGGGAGTGCAGGTGCAGGGGGCGGGGGGGAAGAGCCCAGGGCTGGGGTGGCAGGGTGCGGGGGGGGGGGGGTAGAGCTGGGGCAGCAGGGGGTGTGGGTGGGGGAGAGTCCAGGGCTGGGACAACATAGGAGTGCAGGGGGAGCCCAGGGCTGGGGTAGGGGGCGGCAAAAAACCTAGAGCTGGCTCTGTCCCTACCATTCACAGCAAGCTGCAGCATGCGGTTTCAGTTCCACACTCCTTCCCCCTCCCTTTCCTGTTAATTGCAGCCAAGGGAATGCTGGGAAATGTAGTTCTTTCCCTGCTCCAGGGCTGGCTCTATAGGCAGGGAGCTAACCAAGGAACTACAGCTCCCAGGGCCCCCTGTTTGTTTTCAGTTCCCATGCTGGATTCTTGCACCCCTGCAAATTTGCTGCCCCAAACAACTGCTTGCTTTGCTAGTGCCTAGAGCCGGCCCTGACGAGCATCGTCAGCATGGAAGCATGTCCTCTGGAATGGTGGCTGAAGAATGAAGGGTCATACAAATGTTTAGCATTTCTGACACGTAAATACCTTGCAATGCTGGCTACAAAAGTGCCATGCAAATGCCTGTTCTCACTTTCAGGTGACATTGTAAACAAGAAGCGGGCAGCACTATCTCCTGCAAATTTTAACCAAACTTGTTTCTCTGAGCGATTAGCTGAAGTAGGATTGAGTGGACTTTTAGACTCTAAAGTTCTTCTTCGAGTGCTTGCTCATATCCATTCCATTAGGTGTGCGCGCGCCGCGTGCACGATCGTCGGAAGATTTTTACCCTAGCAACACCGGCGGGTCGGCTGTGGAGCCCCCTAGAGTGGCGCCTTCATGGCGCTGAATATATACCCCAGCCGACCCGGCGCCCCCTCAGTTCCTTCTTACCGCCCCTGACGGTCGTTGGAACTGTGGAGCGCGGCATAGCTGTCCTCCACTCTCCCTAGCTTACTTAGTCATTCGAAGTTATAGTTATAGTTGTAGTTCTAGTGTTTATAGTTAAAAAGTTGTTATAGTTGTTATTGTAGTTCAGGGGGTTAAGGGGGTCGTCTCCCCCTTTCTCCCCCGGCCGCGGGCCCGGGCTCATGCCCAACGCTCCCGGCTTCAAGCAGTGCGCCTCCTGCGCTAAGCCTATGCCCACGAGCGACCCGCACGACTCCTGTTTGAAGTGCCTGGGAGAGTCCCACCAAACAGATAAATGCAAGATCTGTAAGGCCTTCAAACCAAGAACCAAGAAGGAGCGGGACTTTCGGCTCAGGCAACTCCTAATGGAGGCGGCACTCAGCCCGGACACTCCTTCTACGGGCCAGACTCCGGCACCTAGCACCTCGGTGCGCAGTGCCCCGGCGGCACCGGCTATGATGACCACGCGAGTGGCATCAGACAAGCCTCCCCGGCACCGGACCTCGTCAGCACCGCAAGTGCAGCAAGTGCCTCGGCGCCGGTCATTATCCCCAGGGCATAAAAAAGCCCATAAGACGGGGACATCCGTGCCGAAGACGCCGGCTCCCCCAGTGCCGGGGGTAGAGCCGCGTCCGCCGCTGGAGCAACGGAAGCAAGCGCCTCCAGCACCGTCGACTCCGGCGCCGAGGCCGTCGAGTCCGGTGCAAATAGCGTCTCCACCGAGGCCGGCGGTGATACAGTGTCTCCCGTCGACTCCAGAGACCTTCGCGGCGGCGAGAGACTTAATAGCTCTCACGGAGCCCGCACCGCCTCAACCACCGGCACCGACTGCACCGTTGACTCGCCCGGTACAGTCAAGAGGGAAACCTGCCTTGATGCGCCCTCCATCACAAGGGCTGGAACCTCGGCGCCGATCCAGGTCCCGAAGCAGGTCCCCACGCCGCTCGCAGTCCCGGCACCGAATATCGTCTCGGCACCGGTCGTACTCGCGGCCAAGATCTTCTTCGCGGCACCGCTCTACGTCTCGGCACCGATATGATCGTCGGCACCGGTCAACGTCGAGACGTAGTTCTCGGCACCGCTACGGTCGACGCTCGACGTCGAGGGGCCGCTCCCGGCACCGAGCATACTCTAGGTCCTCGTCGAGGTCCAGATCTGACTCCCGGCACCGACGAGGTCATCGGCACCGGTCGCGGTCCCGGCACCGATCGCCGGCACCGCACAGAGATAGATCATCTCCGGACCGGCACCGTGCGGCACCGCAGACCACGGGGATCGTTTCATCTTTCGCGGCACCGCCATGGCCGTCAAGATCGGTGTCTCGCTCCTCGGAGGACCTGTCGAGATCGGCATACCCCCCTCAGGGGCAGGCCGAGGAACGAGACTTGGGCCATTGGCAGGAGAGGGCAGAGGACCACTCTCATGGACCATCTCACTGGTCGTTTTGGACCCCGTGGGCGTACCACCAGGAGCAAGGGGCTTCATTACCATCGACCTCTCGCTCGGGTCACTCGGTCAGAAGGGCCCCAGAATCCACCATCTCTCGGCCTCCGCCTGGAGGCGTGGAGGCTTCTGTGTCTACACCACCCGACACCATGGACCCAAGTGCAGGTGACGCTCCGACCCAAGAGCAGGGGGACCGGGACCCCCCCTTGGATCCAGTACCACCGGAGGCATCCTCCTCCTCCTCTCCGGACGAGGCAGTGGCAGGCACTTCATGCACGGGTCCCCCTCCGATAGATCTTCGGGCTCACCAGGATCTCCTGCGTAGGATGGCCCGTAATATGGACCTGCAGGCGGAGGAGATAGTGGAGGTGCACGACCCGATCGTGAATATCCTTGGATCGGATGCCCCATCGAGGGTGGCGTTACCCTTGATCCGCACGATCCAAACGAATGCGGATACGATATGGCAAACTCCTGCCTCCATTCCACCCACAGCGAGAGGGGTGGAAAGGAAATACTTTGTCCCATCTAAGGACTATGGGTACTTGTACACCCACCCCCAACCGTGTTCACTGGTGGTGGAATCAGTGAATGCACGAGAGCGCCACGGCCAGCAAGCTGCAGCGCCAAAATCAAAAGAGGCTAAGCGGCTTGATCTGTTTGGCCGTAAGGTTTACTCAGCCGGAGGGCTACAACTTAGAGCGGCGAATCAACAGGCGCTACTGAGCCGCTACAATTTCAACTCCTGGAACTCTATGGGGAAGTTTAAGGAGTTGATTCCCCAAGAGTCCAGGGAAGAGTTTGGAGCCATGGTTGAGGAGGGTAAGAAGGTGGCTCGGACCTCCTTACAGGCCTCCCTGGACATAGCGGACTCGGCCGCAAGACCCCTGGCCGCAGGTATCGCTATGCGCAGGACCTCCTGGCTCCAAGTTTCGGGTTTGCCCCCTGAATTACAGCAGACCCTACAGGATTTGCCCTTTGAAGGACAGGGGTTGTTCTCGGAGAAGACGGACTCTCGATTGCAGAGCCTCAAAGACTCCAGGACAATCATGCGCTCCTTGGGGATGCATGTTGCGGGTCCCCAGCGCAGACCATTTAGGCCCCAGCCTCAACGTTTTTACCCCCCTCCACCTCGTCAGAGACAGGACCCTGCCAGAAGGCGAGGGCGAGGTGGTAGGAGAAGATGGGCTGGCCCTCAACCCGGTCAGAACCAAGGGCCACCAAGACCACCTTCAGGTCCTAGACAGAACTTTTGAAGGTGCGGTCGAGGACGGCGCCTCAGTCATCCCCCAGGATCCAGCTCCCTCCTTTCGGGATCGCCTCTCCCACTTCCACCGTGCTTGGTCCCTTATAACTTCGGACCGTTGGGTCCTCCGCACGGTGGAGAGGGGATACGCTATCCAGTTTTCTTCCATCCCCCCCTCCTCCCCCCCTTCCCCGTCCCTCTTCAGGGACCCTTCTCACGAGCAACTTCTTATACAGGAGGTTTCTACGCTCCTGGCCATGGGGGCCATAGAGGAGGTTCCGATAGAGTTAAAGGACAGGGGATTTTATTCCCGTTACTTCCTGATCCCCAAGTCCAAAGGAGGTCTGCGACCCATCTTGGACTTGCGCGGACTCAACAAATTCGTAATAAAGTTGAAGTTCCGCATGGTCTCTTTGGGGGCCATTATCCCTTCCCTCGATCCTGGAGACTGGTTCGCCGCCCTCGACATGAAAGACGCATACTTTCACATCTCAATTTACCCACCTCACAGACGCTTCCTGCGATTCGTGGTAAACACGGTGCACTACCAATTTACAGTCCTTCCCTTCGGCCTATCCTCGGCCCCAAGGGTGTTCACGAAATGTATGGCTGTCGTGGCAGCGTACCTTCGTCGGCAAGGGATACAGGTGTTCCCGTACCTAGACGACTGGCTGGTGCGCGGTCGCACCAAGGAGCAAGTTCAAGCTCACGTCCACAGAATAGTGCACACATTCAACGAGTTGGGCATCCTACTCAACAAGGACAAATCCACTCTAGAACCTACCCAGAGAATAGAATTCATCGGCGCAGTTCTAGACTCCAGACGTGCACAAGCCATCCTGCCAGACAACCGCTTTGGCACCATCACGAACCTCATTCAAGGGCTCAAGGCCTTCCCAACTACCACGGTGAGGTCGTGCCTTACCCTGCTGGGTCACATGGCTTCCTGCACGTACGTAACCAGGCATGCCAGACTTCGGCTTCGCCCGCTTCAAACCTGGGTGTCATCAATATACCGTCCACATCGGGACAGCCTGAACATGGTGGTCACGGTCCCAAACTCGGTCCTGGCCTCCCTCACCTGGTGGCTGGATCACAATGTGGTCTGCGAGGGGATGCCATTTCACGCCCCACAACCCTCTCTGCACCTGGTCACAGACGCGTCATCTCTGGGTTGGGGCGCCCATCTCAACGAACACCATACCCAGGGCCTGTGGACTGCATCCCAGTTAGCCCTACACATCAATGTTCGGGAACTGATGGCGGTACGCCTGGCGTGCCAGGCATTCCTCAATCTCCTACGTGGCCGCTGTGTGTTAGTTCTCATCGACAACACCACGGCCATGTTCTACATCAACAAGCAAGGAGGAGCACGTTCGTCAATTCTATGCCAAGAGGCCATTCGCCTGTGGGACTTCTGCATCGCCCACTCAATCCATCTCACGGCATCGTTCCTCCCTGGAGTCCAGAACACTCTAGCGGACCGACTCAGCAGGTCCTTCCAAACGCACGAGTGGTCTATCCGTCCGGACATTATACATTCCATCTTCCAGAGGTGGGGGTTTCCCCAGATAGACCTGTTTGCATCTCGAGACAACAGGAAGTGCCACGTGTTCTGCTCCCTACAAGGTCGAGCTCCGGGCTCCCTCTCGGATGCCTTTCTACTTCCCTGGAAAGACCACCTGTTTTATGCCTTCCCTCCGTTCCCTCTGGTCCACAAGGTACTGCTCAAACTGCGCAGAGACCAGGCACAGGTAATTCTGATCGCTCCTGCGTGGCCGAGACAACATTGGTACACCACACTGTTGGAGCTCTCGGTTCAGACACCGATCCCGCTTCCGTTGTGTCCGGATCTCATCTCTCAGGACCACGGCCGGTTGCGTCACCCCGACCTGCAATCACTCCACCTCACAGCGTGGCTGCTCCATGGTTCACCCAGGCAGAGCAGCAGTGCTCGCACTCTGTCCAACAGATTCTGCTGAGCAGTAGGAAGCCCTCAACACGGACCACGTACCTGGCCAAGTGGAAACGGTTCTCCTGTTGGTGCGAACAATGAGCCACATCCCCGTTGCAGGCACCCATTCCTCTCATTTTGGACTATCTCCTCTCCCTAAAACAACAGGGGTTGGCGATATCTTCAATTAGAGTTCACCTGGCTGCTATATCGGCCTTTCACCCAGGGGAACTCGCGTCCTCGGTATTCTCTAACCCGATGGTCGTTAGATTCCTCAAGGGCTTAGACCGGACGTACCCTCAACAACGTCAGCCAGTCCCGACGTGGGACCTCAACCTGGTTCTCTCCAAGCTCACAGGTCCTCCATTCGAGCCACTGGCCACCTGTTCACTTCTGTACCTATCCTGGAAGACAGCCTTCCTCGTAGCCATCACCTCAGCAAGGCGCGTTTCTGAACTCAGGGCGCTTACATCTGAGCCCCCTTACACAGTTTTTCATAAGGATAAAGTGCAGCTTCGTCCACATCCGGCCTTTCTCCCTAAGGTGGTTTCTCCTTTTCATATCAACCAGGACATATTTCTCCCGGTCTTTTATCCCAAACCACATGCCACTCGCCAGGATCAACGTTTGCATTCCCTGGACGTACGCAGGGCCCTGGCCTTCTATATTGACCGCACAAAGCACTTTAGAAAGACGACGCAACTCTTCGTTGCAGTGGCCGACCGAATGAAAGGCTCACCGGTCTCCTCACAACGCCTATCCTCCTGGATTACGTCTTGCATCCGGACTTGCTATGACCTGGCAGGTGTCTCAGCACCGCACCTCACCGCTCACTCCACGAGGGCCCAAGCTTCCTCGACTGCTTTCCTGGCGCAAGTTCCGATCCAGGACATTTGTAGAGCGGCGGTTTGGTCATCAGTCCACACGTTTACAGCTCACTATGCACTAGGGCAGCAGTCCAGGGACGATGCTGCATTCGGATCAGCGGTTTTGCACACAGCAATGTCTCACTCCGACCCCACCACCTAAGTTGGGCTTGGGAGTCACCTAATGGAATGGATATGAGCAAGCACTCGAAGAAGAAAAGACGGTTACTCACCGTTGTAACTGTTGTTCTTCGAGATGTGTT
>NC_048309.1:20801821-20937747 GCF_013100865.1 Trachemys scripta elegans | reverse complement strand
GTGTATTAGGTGAATTGAAAAATACAATTTCTCTTTTTTACAGTGCAAATATTTGAAATAAACTATAAAGTGAGCACTGTACACTTTGTATTCTGTGTTTTAATTCAAATTAATATATTAAAATGTAGAAAACATCTAAAATATTTCATAAATTTCAATTGGTATTCTATTGTTTAACAGTGCGATTAATTGCAATTTTTTGAGTTAATCGCGTGAGTTAACTATGATTAATTGACAGCCCTAAATATTTCCTAATGTAAATTTCTTAGGCTCCTTGAGGGAATCCAAACCTTATAGGGACTCATTCCTGTAGTATTTGAATACCTCACAATCTTTAATGCATCTCTCTTCACAATATCCCTGTACGGTAGGGAGGTAATTTTATATAATTTTACCAATGGAGAACTGCAGCACAGAGAGACTAAGTGACTTGCCCAAGGCCACACAGGAGGTCTATGGCAGAGCAGGAACTTGATCCCAGTTCTCCTAAGTCTTGGGCTGGTGACCTAACCACTAAGCCATCCTTCCTCTCTGTGGACTAGCTGCTTTCCCGCTGCCTCTTGCTAAAATACCTACCTGCTGCGGGATTGTTCAGGCTGACTTCAACCTTTGGTATGCTGGAGACTTCAGTCACACAAAGGGTGGATGTCAGTGATCACTGCTATTTCTTTATTTCTGGCCCATTAAGCCAGTCTGTATTAAATTGTAGAACATGACTTATATACAAGATGTGAATAAACCTTTGGGTAACTAGACTTTGTTTGCAGACTGAGTTGAATGTACAGAATAACTTTGTTTTAACAGTTCTGTTGAATACTTATCAAATGCTTCAATTCTCCTCTTATGGCCATGCTACTGATGAACAGCTGCCCTCAGATAAGAGTTCCTATAGAATGCAAGGGATGTTAATACTGCTTGGTAAATTCTCCTTCACGCTTTAAGGTGTTGTATAAACAAGACCCTTCATTTTTTGTGTTCACTTTGTTTAGAATTGCCTGCCAATATATTGGTGATTATTACAAAAATTAAAAAATGGGTGAAAATCGGTGGAAAAAAATGGACTTCACAGTTTTCTGTTAATATTGGGGGATGGGAGGACAGACAAAAAAGCAACAAATAGAAAAAAGTAAGAGTACTTTTGACCCTGCTTCCCTCTGTGGAAGGAAAGATAGTGCCTTGGTAACCTGGGCATCCCAGATTCTGGGCTTGCATCAGAAGGAAAAACGGCTACTTGGTTACTTATGCTGTCCAGATTACTGAGCTGCCATCTTCTGGAGCAAACAGCCAGGTCTTGCAAGCTTCTTTTTAGGCTCCATCGGTGACAATGTTTGCGTGTGTTTTTATCATCATCTACATTGTCTTACTTTAACAGACAGTGTTGGATTTGCACTTAGTATATTGGATTTTCTTAAGATAGTTGGCATTTTCATGTACTGGCATGATCTAAAACTTGGGTGAAAATTGGTAAAATCCAAATTAGCTTTTATAAAACTGGGAATGTTTTGGTATAAATCAGTAAAAACTGAAAATGAAGGGCTTTGGGTATAAATAAAATAACACATCTCATCTCTTTCTTTAGAACATACTACTTAGGCTGTGTCTGTGCTGTGCCATAGTACAGACTGAGGGTATGAATTGTAGAGCTCTCCCAGGAGTTGCACTGTACCTGACCTGTGTGGATGCTGCTGGCACAAACTAAGTTACCTAGTTCACGTTAAAGTAGTCCTGTTTGAAAGAGGACTATGTTAATGCGAACTAGGTAACTTTTAGTTTGCACCAGCAGCATCCACACAGGGCAGTTAGAGCTCAACTGTTTGGTAAACTCTACAATTCATACCCTCATAGTCTTCACCGGGGTGCAGTGTAGGCAAGACCTTAGACTCTGAGGAACTAAAATCAGTCACTCTGTGTGGCCCATCTCGGGGGAAGGGGAGGAGACGGGACGACGATTGGTAAAGCACAGCAATGGGAAATATAGGGGGTTTAAAATCTAGAAATAAGAGTGCGGCTCCTATGGATTCTTTCCCTTATTGAAAAGACAGTGTTGTATCAAAATCCTGTGCCACAAAAGTACCTGGTACCTGCCTTTATCCCATTGTACCTGACCAGGGGCAGAATCCTGGGGACGCTGGAACTGTAACTACAGGGCCATGTTAGACTTTTAGCTGTTAAGCAGATACAAGACCATAGGTCTCATCCGGCTCCCATTACATTCACTGATTAAAATCTGCCTTCAGGGAGAGCAAGACTCAGCTCCATGTCTTGTAGCCAATATATCCCACCGTTCATGACCATCTTTCCTACATGTCAGTACTGTCTGTCACCTGCTGGGTCTGCTTAATGAACAGGAAATCTAGAGGCAGAGGATTCTTGGAGTCTGTGTCTCCAGCCTGGAGGATAGTTGGGGGATTTAGAATTGAGACGCTAGATTTCCTTGTCTTCTCCACTTAAGAAAAATAAAAACACTTTGGGAGCACTGTCATGCTGCTCATTAATTTAGGAAGTTCCTATTTTGATTATCCTGCCAATCTATCTTGTTTATCCTGAAATTTTTATCACTGGTTTCTTCTTGTACTCTTTCTGTGCTAGTGGGTCTAGAAAATGGTTGATTTGAGTTTCAAAAGAAACATTAGGCATTAGTATTATTCTGATTCTGATGCTTGTTAGCTCCTGCATGGGGTTTTCTGTGTTCTCCTTACAGTTAATTCCAGCATTTATTTTGACTTTTAATTATTGCACAATGAAGTGGAAATCTTCCATCTTGTGATCCAGTTTAAGAAAGTGAGAACTGAGGTGTCTACCTCAACCATCACTTGGAATATAACAGACCCCCTTAAACTATCTAATCTGACCTGGAGATGACCAGAAATAAAATGGGTCTGAATAGAGCCGTGTTATATTACTATTATTTTAATTAGACCGCAAAAGAATCTAATAGGCTTTAAAAATAGTGAATGTCTGCCCATTTCATTGAGGCCAGCCAGCTCCTCCCTGATCCCTGTGTATGGATGTGATTTTTATAAACTGTGGGCTAGCGGTAATCTGAAGTAGTGTTCATTGAAGGGATACTTTCGAACTCAATTGGTTAAGGGTCACACTTCAGGCTGCTCTTGAAAGAAAGAGCCTTTTTAAGCATGTTGCTTCTAACTGAGCAAGTAGGAGCCTAGAAAGTTTGCTTCAACAGCTCTAAAACGGTTTTCTTCCTTGGGACATAGTAGTGCTTGAAAATAAAAATCCACTTTCTTCTTCAATCTAATTTTTCTTCTTATTGAGCAAACATTGTTTCCATCTTCCCCAGTGTTTCTAATGGAGCAAAAATTGGCATGGTTCCCCCTTGCTATCCAGTCCCAGATACACCTACCCCAATATAACACTGTCCTCGGGAGCCAAAAAATCTTACCGCGTTATAGGTGAAACCGTGTTGTATCGAACTTGCTTTGATCCACCAGAGTGCGCAGCCCCGTCCCCCGGAGCACTGCTTTACCAAGTTATATCCGAATTTGTGTTATATCCGGTCGCGTTATATTGGGGTAGAGGTGTAATTTCAGGTGAATTGGAATCGGTCTTAAAATGGGCATATAGTGGCTGTTTCATGAATTGTAATACTTTTTAAGCACTTCGGTGGTACCTTTCATCTGGAGATCTCAAACATTTTACAAACATTTAATGAGCTAAGCCTTACGGCACCTCTCTGAAGTAGGAATTGTTATGCCTATTCCACAGTTGGGGAAATTGAGGCACTGGGACACTAAGGCCTGGTCTACACTGGGGTGGGGGGGGGGGAGAGAGAATCGATCTCAGTTACGCAACTTCAGCTACAAGTCCACGTACTTAGATCTACTTATCGCAGTGTCTTCACTGTGGTAAGTCAACAGGAGACTAGACATGATAAATCGACCCCCGCTGGATCAATCGCTGCCTGTCGATCCTGCGCGTAATGTAGACAAGCCCTAAGCGACTTATCCAAGGTCTCACAGGAAGCTCATCCCAGTCCAATTTATCCATAAATCCTATATTTCATCTTTTAGAAGTGCCAGTTGGGTATATCAATTCCAGTTTTGCCTCCAACCACATGCAGAGATCTGGAAAACACCTGCATCTTCCACCTCCTTCTCGTGCTGCTGTTTTCTTCTGATTACTCTCTTTTCTGCCCTCACTCCTGCCTCTCTTTCGGGCTGTATGGTCAGTGATATCTGGATGTGATTCTGTTGTCACTTTTTAAACCATCTCCTTTCCATCTAGAACAGCAATCACTCTCCTCACCAAGTGCATCTCTTCTCTTCATGCCAATCCCACATAATTGAAATCCAGAAACATGGTGCAGTCACATAATTACTTTAACTTCATGATCCTACTTTGTGTTTCTATAGTATTTTTACCTCAATGTCTTATAAATAAAGTTCTCAAAATGCCTGCAAGTACAGAAGCATTATTGCCATTTTAAAGTTGGTTACACTGAAGTATGTAAAGTTTTAGGTGATTTGTTTGAGGTTGCAGAAAGATTCTAACAATTTGGAGTTCTTGATCCCAGTCCCCCTCCCTCTGTTACCCATCTCACTTCCTCATTATACATCTGGTCTTCACAGATGCATGGGGGCCCTGCCACTGCCTTTCTGCTGCTCCTTGCTTTTGTACTTGTAGGAAGCTGTCTGAATCTCTTCTTTGTAATGTATACTTCCTAATATTTTAAAAATCAACCAGAACCTCCCCAGAGCAAAGTTTATAAACGGGATTACAGTTAGACTGGTAGATAAGCTCCCTCCATAACTAAGTCACTTTGTTCACTTTAAAGATCTTGAATAACTGCTAAATGTTATGGTCTAGGTTTTCTTTCTGATGTAATCTGTATATGTCCAACTTTCTGCTACAGTAAACCCTCTTAATCTGAAGCCTATTAAGGCAAAGTAGGTTTTTTTTTTTTTTTTTTTTTTTGCTGGCAATGCAATGACTGTTTCAAAAGGCTACCCTGCCACAATTACTTGAGCTATAACATGTATGTGGTGAAAGTTTTAAGTCTAACCTCCAAGGATCCTTTTAGCAACTGAACCAAAATCCACTTGTTTCAAGTCATTCTTAGAATAATCCTATATCATAGTGTACCAGCCTTCTCTACCCCTCCCTGCCAATGAATAAATGGGGGAAGGGAGGGAACCACCCCAAACACTATTGTGAATCAAGGAGAATGCCTTACTCCTAGGGTTTTGAAGAGAAGATGGATTTGTCAAGTCTGTCCAGTTGGGGAGGTTTTTATACGAGCTGTTTTGGAAAATATCTTTTTCCTCTGCTGGTAGGTGCTGGAATTAAAGGGACTGGAGTCTAAAACCAGTCTGTCCACAGAAGAGGTGATAGCACATGCAGCAGTTGTGTACACTTCCTTCAACCTTCCCCGATTAAGGTTGGTGGGAAATCACATCTAGGAACCAGTGGAATTCAGTTTCCATGTCCTCTCTGCCTACACTGGTTTCTGGGATATGGGTACCTGAACTGGAATGAGATGACTGGACTCATCAATGAGATGACTGGATGTGGGTGACCTGCAGCTTCATTGACTTTTATGACCTACAAACAAAAGGCTTCCTTATCCTGCTACTTCTGAGTAATCCAGTATCCCATCTTCTAGCTTTTTTTTTTTTTTTTTTTTTTTTTTTTTAACATGAGTGAGTTTGAGAGACTTGATTTTCTTTTCTTTTGATGGAATTCATACTTTAGTGAAATATTCTTTCTGAAGAAAGATTATTTTGGGGGGCAGTCCTCATCCTAATCTAATTGCTTGTATAGATCATTCATCATTGTATCTAAGCGCAGATGCATCAATTCTGAAACTCAAGATAGTATTCACTAAGAGTCAAGGCTACTCTGTGTGCCTGTCCTCTTCTTCATCCTGTACCTCCAATGTGAGTGTACTCCATCCTCGCCCTGCTCCACTTCTGTAGGCAGGTACCTCTCTGTCTCTGGGTGAGTTTGCCTAAAGTTCTCTCACCCCTTTTTTCCCTTAATCCCTACAAAACAGACAACTGCCTGCTCACCACTCATTTCCATCTGCCAACTGGTCTCTGTCACATGGCAATACTCTGGACTTCCCATTAAAGCACCCTCCCCCAACCTCTTAGTATCAGGAAGTGATAAAAGTGGGAGGGATGTGAGGGTTCAGAGGCAGAATTAGTCCCACTGTCCAGAGACACCACTGTTGTTGTACCCCCTGCTGCTGTGCCTGAAAATCAGCCAGTCCTCTCTTCACATCCACCTGCAAACTAGCTCTCTAGGAAAGAGCTTGGGAGCTAGGATTATAGCTACTACTTTCTTTTTGGGGAGCATTTCTTTGATTTCCTGCCCACTGAGGTGGAAGGTGTTATCTTTTTTCAATAAAGCTTTATAACAAAATCCCATCTTCTCCAGTACACGTGTTTTGTGGTGTTTGCTTCCCATGATAGGTCACAGAGTTAATTCTAAATTACACAGAGAGAGTTCCTGTCTAAGCTTGACTCAGGTGTTTATTGGTTGCGACCCTGCCAATAATTCCAGCAGGAGCTTGCCAATAATAAATGTCAGTTTTAAATGGAAAGCAAATGCACTTGGTTGGAAGGGAGTCCTGGTGCGAAGAAGGAGAACAGTTCCTTCCTCCCTACTCAAAAAAAATAAATAATCTTGCTGCTCTCTGGGCAAAAAGAGAATCGTTTCAATAGCACGGCCACACACACACACACACACACACACACACACACACACACACACACATTTTCCAACTTTGGAATCGAGGGAATTGGCAGCCAATTGATAGAAAAAAATTGACACCACATCCATGTGTCCCTCTTTTGAAAACAAATGCAGTATAAAATAAGTGAGTTTACACCATTTTATGTATAGCAGTGTTGTGGTGATTTTTCTAGTGATTTAGCCCATTTCTCAAATGTAAATGGGTGGTGGTTTACTTCAGTCATTGCTTTAAGAATCCCTGAGAGAGGTCCTGTGGAACAAAACCCCAGCAGTTTCCAAACTGCTTGGGCTTCCAGTTAGTGACTGTATTGAGAAGTTACAAGATTGGCACGTACTGCCATGGAAATGTGTGATATAAAAAAATACAACAAGAAATCCCTGCTTGGCAGTTCTGAGTGTAAATGTACCTGCCTAGAATTTGCTGAAAGATTGCAGTAAGGCTTCAGCATGCTGGGACTTCGGAATATTTTGCTGCTTGTGTGGCTAAAAACTCCTACACAGTTAAAGCTGCATCACTAAAATCCAGAAATGACCTGTCACTCTGTGACCCAGAATGTCCTAGATTAGGTCAGCCTTGCTTGAGCTGTAAGTTTGTTGTTAATGCAGTTTTATGTATTCGATAAGACCTTAGGTTGAGGAGTGTTAGGAAGGGACTTTGAATTAACAGAAGCAAGGAAAGAGGCAGAAGCCAAATGGGGAGGTTGGAATGTTATATGTTACTTTATGCCCCTTTATTACAGGGCCTCAGAACAGTACTTGAAGGTACATGGAACAGTGGATTAAGTTGAACTTTTATTGGCGTATTATTTTGTTAGTATTGGGCTAAAACTAAATGTTTTGAGGATCTTTGAGCCAGTTTTGGACAAGAAAAAGAATGATTTTGTGTCTAAAGCACAAGACTAGGGGTATGTCTACACCAGAAACTTAAGTTGGCCTCTATTTGGTTGACTTACAGCCACTGCAGTAATTGCTGTGGTAGCTCATGTCCACGCGGTAGTGCACATCCTCAGCAGGAGCGCTTCCACCGACCTAAGGGGCAGCTGGGGGGAGCTGAGAGCCTGGTTTCTCAGCTCCTGGCTGTCCCCCAGGCTCCTGATGGGCTGGCCCATCCCTCGCCTACCCCTCCTGGAGCAGGGGAGGGGTGGGTGGAAGCTGCCTGGGGTTTCTCTGCTCCCCTTCATTCCACCAGCCAGACAGTGTTTTCAATTTCAGGCTCCAGGAGCCCTGAAATTGACAAGACAGCCAGTGTTTCTAGCCAGGAGCAGGCTCCAGCCCACAGCTCTCTATTGAAGCAGGTTGCAGCTGGACTGTAGCTGCCCTGCTTTCTTGTCAATTTCAGGGCTCCTGCACTGAAATTGACAAGACAGCCAACAGCCTGTATAAGTAAGGCAGTATCTACACACACTGCGTTGCCCTAACTACACTGACGTAAGCCCTACGCCTCTCATGGAGGTGGAGTTATTATATTGGGGTAGTAGGGCACTTACATTGGCGGGAGCAAGGCTGTAGTGTAGATACAGGAATAATAAGGGGGATATTTAGATTGTGTAAGCTGCCTAATCGTGTAGTGTAGACCAGGCCTAGATTCCATGCAACAGATTTTCTATCTGATTATGAAAAAGTCACTAAATTGTTGTGCTTCAGTGTCCCCATCTTTAAATTGGGTATAATGGCTGCTTTACAGGGGAGTTGTTAGGGTTAATACATCTGTGAAGAGTTCTGAGATCCTGGGACACAGGGCAATATGGAAATACTGCTATCATCAGAAATCAAATGGAGTTGCTAAACATGTTGTTGTCAGTCTGGCGTTTTGGCCTGGTTTATTCCATCTATTCTGAATCAAAGTCAGCACAGCATTCTAGTTGATAAGTAACTCTCTTCAGGACATCTATTTAACATGTTAGTGGCATTAAGAAGTGTGCACCTAGAATGAGGGGGAGGGACGGATTTCTTGTGGATGCATTCGTTGCATGTGTGTTTACTATAAGCAATATATAATGCAGTGCAACCTGTGAAGCAACCACCAAAGAAACCAACAAAAATTAGGTGGCTCTCCACTTCAAGTCAACAAAATTGTACTTTTAAACCTTGGCTACTTTTAAAATCTCCTCTTTGAGACAATGGGATCTCCTATTGGAGGTGAACTTTTCTTTTTATATTTATATTTATATTTATATATATAGTTTTACCCCTATTTTTCCTGTGTTGGGCCATCTGTGTTTTTTGGTATTTTAAAAGGACTTTGTTCTGCTAGTAGTGTACAGTACCACAAGCACTGGCAGGATTGGGAGAAGGAACTTTTGAAAATAAAATTATTAAAACATTGTGTCTGTCTAAACTTCAGCCTCCTGCTGTAGCCCTGATCTACATAGCTGGGCTTCCACCTGGGATCTACTACATGCATATCATGAAGAGCTGTCAGAGGCATCCTACTTGTCTAATCTATTCTTGAAGGCAGTTGCATGTTTTTGTGGTGTTTGGGCTCTAAAAGGAGAGCTGTTTTCTGCTGCAGAAAACTGAGAGAGAAGGTTCACAGCCTTCCACTGTGGGCTGCTTTTGCCTTGTTCTGTGCCAGCCAACCCACTCACCATGTGGATAAGAGTAGTATACTGCAGTTCCTTAAAGGCCGCTTCTCTAGTATTAAATACTGCTGGAGGCAGTGTGGCCTAACTGTTAGATCCAGGCGGCCAGACTTAATTGTGATTTAATGTTTGTAAAGCATTTCAGAATTGTTGGAACATAGCAGCAGTTGCACATATATAGAACCTATCTTGAGTTAATTTGACCCAACACAATGATGTTTCAAATTAGTATAGTAGGAACTTTCAATGCTGAGATTTTGTTCCTATATTGTATTGTGAAGGATATTTTAACAGCAAAATAAATACAAAGCTGCATGAGGGAGCTGATGACTTGACACATAGTTCACTACTCCCAATTTCATTTCTTAATTCCTTTTCTCTTCTGCTTACAGATTCTCACAAACACAAAGATAAACACAAAGATCGAGAACACCGGCACAAAGAGCACAAGAAAGACAAGGAAAAAGACCGGGAAAAGTCTAAGCACAGCAATAGGTGAGGAAAATCAATTGACAGGTCACTGTTGCCAAAACCTTTGCTCACCCACAGTCAAGGCTTCATATGAAGAGTTAATGTGGTGATTAATATGCACAGTATTGCTATTTTTAAGTGTTTAAAAGAATGCTCACAGATAAGTGCATGCGTTCTTACATGTACAGGTTAATACACATAATCTTAAAAATGGAGGTCTGTGTTGAATGTAGATTGGTGTAATTAAAAATCAGTTGAGGAAATGACTACTAACTGCCAAACTGTGCAAACTTTAGTTCAGTACTATTGATACTTTTGGTTTTTTGTGGTACTGTGTGTATTCATTATTAACAAAAACATTACATTATGCATCTTAAAATTTCAGAAATGGCAGGTATTTTTGTGCATTGTGGCCAAGTTCATATTGCTAACTTACTACTTGATGTTCTTGTGATTCTTTTTATTATTAAATCGTACATCAGTGTTCTATAGTTTTATGTTTATTTACTTTTTTATAGTAAATATCTTCATGTTCTGCTTGTTGCTCACATATTGGCACTGCATCAGTCTGTAACTTCTCAACTTACTACTTAACACATTTTCTTTGTGTACATTCTTGGCTCTACATTTCCAAATGTTTTTCACCTAAATGTAAAACCATCTTTTTTGCAAATTTAACAAAGCACATGCCCTTCAATTATCTCCTAATATGTTTTCCATATTTGATGTTTGAAAGCTCACCTTTATGTTTTGAGCTTCCTTCTCTTGGGGCGGGGGAGGAGGGAGTGGTGGTGGGGTTTTTTGTTTTTTTTTTTTAAGTGGAAAAATCTTTCACCAATTCTAATTCTCAAACGGCTCATAACTATTGGTTTATTTATTTATTTATATATATATATATATATATATATAATTTTTTATTTTTTTTTTAAATCACATTTGGGCAGCTTGAAGTTGAGGGAGTGGAATAGGTTATAATGATGATACTGAAAGTGATTACTAATGAGGGTTGGCCCCCTTGTGGGGTAGAAAAAAATAAAGCTCACATTGGGTCAGATGGATAGATTTACTCACACTATATAGTACCTTACTCCACCTCGTTTCCATTGAAGTCAGTGGGACTACTCATGATATATGAGCTGTCTCTTGTGACTACAGGCATCACAGTCTGTTTCATTATGTCTAAAGCCTTCAGCACTCTTGCCTATGTAGCTTACTTCTCCTGAGGGCAATACGTCAATAAAAATGTGTCAAAAAATGTGTTTAAAAAAAAAAAAAAATCAGTTCTTTAACAGGTACACGTGCTGTACTTGCGGCCTGTGATTTTGAAAAGCTCAGCATATCTGAGTGTGTACAACAAATTCTTGCTAGTTTTGGTGAATGGTTACCTAATATTGTTGACCTGCCTCTCCTCTGCACAAGTGGTCTGTGAGGCACCTAACTTTCCTTTTGCAGTTCACTTCTCCAGTTTGTGCACACAAGTTGCAGGTGCATGTGCATTTTCAGCCTTTTCAAAATGTATCCCTGAAGGTGAATATATTTGGTCTGTTGTATCAGTCAGTCATGACTACAGGTTGATACTCCTGGGAGAATAACATTACACGCACATTAAGAACACTTCAGGACTTTTTGTTGAGTAGCAGTGAAAAACCACCACACTCTACCTCTGTCCATACTCAGTCATATGCGGCGTAGCAGCTGCTCGCTCTATCAAATACAATTATTTTTAAAGCGGACATGACTGACTCGTGGAAACAACTGACTTTATTATGCAGACTTTTCTTTCCCAAATTTTCTTATTAGTATTCACCAGTACAATTCCATAAATATATACTGTGCCTGTATAAAACCTGGATTAAATAATAATCCCTGCCCTATAAAGTGTGCTCAAAATATGGGGCAGCAGTTTTAGAAGAAGGGGCACAGAGATCATTGGTGAGGAAAACTATTGGGGGAAGATTCATGGAAATATTAGTGTGTTCTTAAAAAGAGATTTGAAAGAAGAGGAGGGTGCATCCTAGATGAGAAGTGAGGAGACTTCCAATGGAGACATAACGGAAGACACGAATCTAACTGTGAGAGGAGGAGACACAGCAGAAAGGTCAGAGGATTGGGGGGAGATTGAGTAGGGAGAAACCAGTGCAGAGATGTAGAGCTTCTTGGGTGAGGATGAGGAGTTTGAATCTGAAGGGATGAAAGTCAGCTAGGGAAGGGGATTCAAGGAAGACGACAATAGGGTCAGAGCAGTGAGAGTAGAACATATAAAAACTCCTGAAGAAGTTGCAACTTTTGCCTGGAAACAAAAATTCTTTGGTATTGTAATGTACTTCAAACTGTGGTTATTTAAACAATATTGACACTCATGGTGATTTCTTTAAGTTTTGATTTGGTGACTGGATGTGGACTGGCTGGGACTCATTTTAAGTACCTTTCATTGTCCTTCTTATTACTGTTTTGAATATATCTGGTGCAACAAGTAGGTTTTGAAAATATTATTTTTAGGATTAATAGTCTGTTCAGAGACTGAAGGGGGGAAAGGGAAACTACTTATTTCCAGAAACTCATGAAGAAATGCTGTCTTGCAAAATGGCCACCACTTCCCATTTTTCTACATGGGAGTGAAGCCAAGCTGCCCTTAGGGAAGATGGTAACCCTTCTGTTATCAGGATATGGAAAAGAGGAGGCAGTGTCCATTTTGGCCAAGGGAAGCCCATGACTTCAGTCCCGTTGAGAACTATGGGAGATAGAACTCTGAAGTAGTACATATATGTCTGCCTGTGCTGAAGGAGAAACTTTACCTATGAAGTATAACTGCAAAAAATAACTATTCGTACTTAAAAAAAAAAAAAAAAGGATTTAGCTAATGCATGAGATTTCAGTGAGTTTTTAAGTATATGGGGAGTTTGAAGAGCATGTTGCTCTATTACTAAGATCATTAGGGATCAGAAAAGGTCTGACACCTGGTGCTAAAATTAAAAATGGGTCCTTTAAGAAATTTAATTCAGACTTCTGAGAATTTATAAGCAATTCTGTTAAAGCCATTCTGTATTCAGTTAAGTGCTGTAATCTTGTGGAGGATGTACGTATTATGTATTTTTCATACATAAGATGTAGAATATTTTCTTTAAGTGCAAAACTTAAGTTAGCCTTAACTATCAAGTTGCTTTTGGCACCTCCATAATGTGTCATGCATAACACAGTAATATGTGTTCCTTTTTTGTAAGGGAGATGATGGGGTGGGGTGGGCACAAACTAATCTCCCTACTCCAAAAGGGAGAATTTTATAATTGAAGGTTGCAATTAGGAACAATTCCCAGTTGTAGAGGAAGCAGACCAGTGCTCTCCATGTCTGTCTAATAATTTGACATCTCTATCATCACTCTTAAACAAGGTTGTTTTATAAACTTCTGTCGAGGGCAAAAACATTCCCCTGCATAAAAATAATTTCTATGTCTTGTCTTTGTGTGAGGGGGAGGTCGGATCATGATTCTGAGCTGCCAAGTGATAAGTGCTTTAAAAATACCTAAAATAGATAATCATGATCTCATGTGGTAGAAGAGTGCTGGCCTCATATGCAGAACTCTTTAATTTTACTTTCTGGTTTCATCCTCTCCCACTCACTAGATGACAGCTTTATATCCTAACCACTCAAGTACAGATGTAGTAAACTGGGAAAAAATAGCACTCTTGTATATTTCAGGGTTTTATTATTATTTATTTGCCCTGTTTAAAAATAAACAGCAAAGCCTACTAAAGCAAATTCTATATCAAATAATAGATCTACATCAATGTATTGAGTAATACTCAGAAGTCTTTTTGTAAATCGAATCTATGATTCTAAATACATACCAGATAAAGGAATAATGAGCACATTAAATATAGACTTCTTTGCGTGGAAAGGCAAAATTCAGTAAATTAATCTGTGGTAAATGATCTTTGAAATACCTGGTTTCAATGTATCAAACAAAAAGACTTGGTAAAATAATGGGCCTTTTTGAATCAGAGACTTTAACAGATATCAGTTGTTGTTTTTAATCTTGAAGTAACAAGAGATTCTTTCTTCCGTGTGTCTTGGGGTTTTGTGCATGGAATGCAGGCTGTCAGTAAATTGAAATCAGCAGAAAACTGGTACTGTGGTGTATGGAGTGAAGAGACTCCCCACCCCCACATTGGCAGCACTGATCCATATTGTCAGCGTGACAAGTGTCTGAGCTTCAGAAAAATCCTCCTCCAGCTTGCATGTTCATTCTGGTTACAAAATGTCTCTTGCTATCTTCTGCGTTTGAACAAATGTTGAGGGTGTAGTAGGGATTATAGACCCAATTCTCAATGGTGATTTCTTGATTTTTATTGTTTTGCCAAAAACAAGCATTGGGATGGGGAGAGGAGCTACTTGTCTCATTGTAGATGAGCGGACTCACCCCTGCGGCGCTTCTTGCTGGTGACTTCTGGGAATTAGCTCGTTCCAGCTCCAGAGTGCCCTCTGCAGGCCAGTGATCCGCCTGTCCTCTGGCCTCATGTCCCTCCCTGGACCCCGGTGCCCTTTTACCTGGGGTGCTGCCCTCTAGCAGTAACCCCTCAATCTTGGGGTCTCCCCTCCCCAGGGAACCCCCACCCACTATTCCCATCTCGCCTCGGTATAAGGCTACTGCCAGTCATCGTCTAGCCCCACGCCCTGGGGCAGACTGCAGTATGGGCCTACTCATCACTGGCAAGGCTGGGTTTGGACCTGCTGCCTTGGTCTACCCCTGGGCTGCCCTCTGCAACCCCCAGTACCTCTTGACCTTCTGCTAGGCCGCAGCCTGGGGCTTTCCAGGCTGGAGCTCCCCAGCTCCTCTGCCTTTCTCCAGCCCTGCTCCACTCAAGTACCCTGTCCCTAGCTCCCTGCAGCCAGGCCCTTCTCTCTCTCAATGCAGAGAGAGACTCTCTGGGCCTCTGGCTCACAGCCTTTTATAGGGACCAGCTGGGCCTGATTGGGGAATGGCCCAGCTGTAGCTACTTCCCCAATGAGCCTAGCTTTTCCCTGCTACAGCCCTCTTCCTGGCTGTTTTAAGCCCTTCAGGGCAGGAGTGGGTGTCCATCCCGCTATACTCATACACAGGTAAATTCAGATCATGGAAAATTTTTGGTTTTCTCCCGTTTTCTTTACCATATTTCATGTGTTGTCCCCCAAACCATTTATCTAAATGGCAGAGGGAAGGAGAAGAGTGAGGAAATCTGGTTATCTGTAGATGTAGAGAAAAGGGCCATTTGAAAATGTCCTTGTGCTTGCTGGGGGGGGGGGGGGACCGAAAAGGGTTGGATCCCTCCCTGTGTCCACAATCGACCTTGGACTGCTATCTGGTGGAAAAATTGACTTCTAATAGTAAAATTATTACTTTCCAGTAATACCTAGAATATGCATGCTATGCATGGTCCCAGTCCCAAAGAGCTTACACACACACATGAGGTTTCATTTTCATCTGTCTCTAACTGATGACAGCTCTGGCCTTCTGTTTTATCCCCAAAATACTGTGTTCGCTAAGGACCTGGTCCATTGTCTGTGGGAGTTGATAAAAAGACTCCCATTCACTTCAGCAGACATGGGATCGGTTTCTCATGAATTGGTAGCTCAGCTGTACAATTTGGGCCCAAACAGGCTTACACCCAGTTCTGCCCTGTGGTGGTGCAGCTCTAACAATGGGAATACAAAACTGCAGGCCAGCTGAAAACTTGGCCTTTACTAGTATTTATTGGTCTGAATGTAATCACAGCTTTCTAACAGCATTGCGGTAAGTCAGGCAGTATAACTTCTGTACTACCCCTGTTGGTTTAAGATTTCTATAAATTAAGAGCTGCCTATTACTTAGGCTTCAGTTGGATTCTAACAGATATCAGTTGTCACACCGATGTGCTGTTTGCAACTGATGCTTAATAGTAGATCATACACAGCCATGCTACTACAAGCTAATTACAGCTGGGAAAATTAGAGGGGAAATAGAGATGCTTTAGATAAAACATCTTTCCCTGCTTGTGATCTGAAGCTGGGATAGAAAAGGCATTAGAAGGGGAGGAAGAGGATTGTTAATATACATAAATGGCACCTGGAAAATGCAATGTTAAAGTACTCAAAGCCGCTGTGGTTTGAAGAAGGAAGCTGTGTATGTGCACATCTGCCATCTTTTGGAAACACTTTCCACTTCTGGCTTTCCATCTGATCACAGTATAAGCAGCTGCTGCCAGATGCACATTCTCCGCTTCCTCCCCCAATTTAAAAAAAAAAAAAAAAAGCCCTCCATCACATTTTCCTCTAGGCAGCTCATCAAGGGAATACTGCTAGAGTTTTCAAGGAGACAGATTTCTTTTGTTGCACTTAACATTTCCATCATTCTTCCCCTGTCTCCCCAAAACCCTCTGAGATACTGTGTTATACAAACCTTCTAAAAGGAGAGACAGGAAACAGAGTTGGTGGTACGCTGTGGGGCACTGGCTGATGTGTGCCTATTATGAGGTGTTAAATTAATTTCTCTTATTCCCTCCAAGAGATCTGACAAATTCCTGCTGCATTCCAAGTGTTGTTGCAGCAAGACACTATTGTTTTAACAGGCCTATTCCTTAACCAGCATTTATCTGATCTAAGCACAAATGTTGTACCAGTATAACTATGTCTCTTTAGGGAGGGTGACCTTTTTTACTGAAATAATTACACCCATACAATCTTGTAGTGTGGATGCATATATGGGTGTATAAATATGCTTAGACCATACAATGTATTCCTGAACAGGAAGGTGGGAGTTAGCTGTCTTGATATAAGGCATTATACTTTTTATTGATCCTCTTCAATGGGTTTCTGACTTTTGGATTTTAATCTGGCTAGCTCTGCAGGGAAGGATGCAACTGAGGTAACAAAAGCAAGGATACAAAGGAAGGAATTTAGGATACATGTCATAATTCTATGGCTGCATCATATCATGTCTTTCTGTAAAGAGGGAAACAAGTAGTGTGTAAAGTCTGAAATGGCCAGAAAAGGATTGTCTGATCTTCAAAATGTGACACATCCACCTGATCATAGCTTTAGGCATCCTTGTGAGCAGTGTCCCTATGGAAGGCTGAGACGTATTCTGAAGGTTAAGGATGGTGCCTTGGAAGAGATACCATGTTGCCCTCTTCTGTTATAGTTGCCAAACTGTGAAGTGTTTCCCCTGGAGGCTTCCTGTATATCCTAGCGCAGGGGTTCTCAAATTTCATTGCACAGGGACCTCGTTCTGACAACAAAATTACTACATGACCCTGGGTAGGAGAGAGGGGCCGGAGCCCGAGCCCCATCTCTCCAGGTTTGGGTGGAGCCTGTCCTTCAGCTTCAGTCCTGGGTCCCAGCAAATTTAATGCTGGCCCTAGCGACCCCATTAAAATGGGATCCCGACCCATAGTTGAACGGCTGTCCTAGCCTGATAAAAACACATGCCAGGCCAATGCTGTTCTGTTTGCTGGCTGAAATGGGTACGTTTAGGAAAACTATGTGCCTCTTGTTACTGTTGCCAGGATTACTGGCTGAAGTCTACAACACCAGCATGTTCCCAAGTGATGCGCGCATCGCTCATTGGCACTGACGTAAATCAGGCTCTTCCAGGTAGGCAGGATGGCCTGAGCCTGCTTTTGCTATTTAGTGTGTCAGATTTCAGACGCACTTGTCTGTCTGTAAAATCAGAGCTGTGTTTTGGTGCCCAGAGAATGTGTAGGTGTGGCAAGCAATCTGTTTATGAATGGGAGAAGGAAAATGTATTTCTTTCTTGCCTCAGAGCAAGTAGCAGATGGAATTTGGTTTTTTAGGGAAGCTTCCCGTTAGCCTTCTAACGGGAGGAAAGTTGGTGGTGGGGGAATCTCAGAGTTCACCACCTATATCACTGTTACTTAGAAATAGGCTTTGGATCTTTGAGCCTTCCCTCCCCATGCTGCTTCACGCTCTGAAGAGCAACGAGAGGCGACTATTAAAGGTGTTGGAAAGCAAGAAGTAAGTTGCCTTGCCGAAAAGCAAAGGGAGGAAGGGGGTAGTCTTATGGTAAAGACCCAGGACTGAAGGTCAGAAGCTGAGAGACCTATTTCTGGCTCCACGAGTGATACTGTATTTGGCAATGAGCAAGTCACTCAAACCAACATTTTCAAGAGTTGTAGCTGATTTATTTTGGGGTACCTCAATTTTTGGTGGCACAACAGAAGTGGAAGCCATGAGTGTCCTGCACTTCTGAAAATGAGGCCTACAGGTATGTAGTCTCGAGTTTGGTATCCAGAAGCAGCATGATACTCTTGAAAATATTAACATTTAATTTCCAATCCTTTGTCACTTGTGAAATAGGGACAATGCTATTTCCCTATATCACGGAACTGAATTCACTGTTGTTTAAATTGCATTGAGATTCATAGATGCAAACTGCTGTAAAAGCTGTTGTAGTATTTGGATAAATTTAGTAAGCCATGCGATTGCAGGTGAGATTTTAAAAACAAAACCATAGACGAATGTGGGGTGACAAGAATCTGCTGGTCCGAAAATAGACACAAGTCTAGGTTTAAGCCCTACTGTGGGAGGTAAATAGCTATATTACCTTTCTCACCCGACTGTCATCTCCACATGCATCATCTGTCTTCTAAACCCACAAGGCACCTGTTGCAATAGTTTTCTGCTGTTCTACATGGGCTGTTCCCTAATCATCCCTCTTGCAATTTTATAATTATGAAATTTAAACTCACGAACAATGTGAGAATCATCAGCTTGTCGTCTTTTTTTCATTTTCCCTCTAGGTTACTGAAGCTGGGAAATCTATCCGAGGTAACAACACAAGTGTAGCGATAGCAGGCATCCACTTGACTTTTCAAATTGAGTTCAGGGTTCTGTGTGTACTGCTGTCATGATCACATAGCATATACAATGTAATCTGCAGTATGTGGTCTTTAAATCTGTTCTAACAGGCAATCTGTGGTATGGCATATCTGTCTATGGCACTCTAGAAATACTTAATCTCCTTCAGTGTTTAGGCACTCTTATACGCTGTTCCACTGGTCTAATCCTGTCACCAGAGAGTTAAATGGAAACTGACTTCTATCTTGAGACTTCATAGTGAGGCGCTTGTATTGAATTAGTGAGATGACCACCTCCTGCTAATGTAATATAAGCTTTTTATTCTTTACTGTTTTGAACCAGCAGTGGGAGAGACTGTCCTAGTGCAGTGGCAATTTCCCAGTGCTCTGCCCTGTACCGTGTGCAGTAGATTCAATATCCATTTAGATGTTGCTTGGCAAAAAGTGAGTGCCATCAGAACTGGGCTCTTCCTCCTTAACTGCTTGGATTTGGAGAGAGATGCATATTACAATATGGCACTTTGAGCGTGGTTCTCTGGCTAGACCTTTATCAAGTGCAACTCTGGAGGAGTCCATAGGAGTTGTATGTGTACAGGCAGCAGGATGAGGTTGAAGTCAGGTTTTTCTCTGCAGTCCTATTGGTGTATTGTAACTTTAGATCCCCATCTCTTAATCACACACAACCTTTCTGAGTGCTGAATAACACGCTCATTTCTTTCTTAGGCCTTGTCTACACTACGAGAGTAGTTCGAATTTACTTGCATCGAATTTTTGGAATCGATATTGCAAAGTCGAACGTCTGTGTCCACACTAAGGACAGTAATTCGACTTTGTGAGTCCACACTAACGGTGAAAGCGTCGACATTCGAAGCAGTGCACTGTGGTCAGCTATCCCACAGTTCCCGCAGTCCCCTCTGCCCATTGGAATTCTGGGTGTAGCCGGCAATGCCTTCTGGGTAACAAAATGTGTCGAGGGTGCTTTTGGGTAACTGTCGTCATCCGTCCATCACTCCCGCCCTCCCTCCCTGAAAGCGCCGGCGGGAAATCAGTTCGCGCACTTTTCCAGTCATTGACAGCGCGGATGCCACAGCACTGCGAGCATGGAGCACGCTGCGACCATCGCTGCAGTTGTGGCCGCTCTCAACGCCTCGCAGCTTATCATACACCTTTCCCTGAGGCAGATGCAGAAAAGTCAGGCGAGGAGGCTACGGCACCGCGGTGATGTCCTGAAGTCTGAGAGTAGCACAGACCTCTCAGAAAGCAGGGGACCCAGCGCCGAGGACATCACGATGGCAATGGGTCATGTTGATGCCGTGGAACGGCGATTCTGGGCACGGGAAACAAGCACTGAGTGGTGGGACCGCATAGTGCTGCAGGTCTGGGATGAATCCCAGTGGCTGCGAAACTTTCGCATGCGGAAGGGAACTTTCCTGGAACTTTGTGAGTTGCTGTCCCCTGCCCTGAAGCGCAATGACACCCGGTTGCGAGCTGCACTGAGTGTACAGAAGCGAGTGGCCATAGCCCTCTGGAAGCTTGCAACGCCAGACAGCTACCGGTCAGTCGCGAACCAGTTCGGGGTGGGCAAATCTACCGTGGGGGTTGTTGTGATGCAAGTAGCCAAGGCAATCGTTGATGTACTGCTGCCAAAGGTAGTGACCCTGGGAAACGTGGAGGCGATCATAGATGGCTTCGCAGCGATGGGATTCCCAAACTGCGGTGGGGCCATAGATGGAACTCACATCCCTATTCTGGCACCGGACCACCAAGCCACCCAGTACATTAACCGAAAGGGCTATTTTTCCATGGTGCTGCAAGCACTGGTGGACCACAGGGGACGTTTTACCAACATCTACGTGGGATGGCCGGGCAAGGTTCATGACGCTCGTGTTTTCAAAAAAAAAAAAAAAAAAAAACGGCTGCAACAAGGTATTTACTTCCCGGACCACAAAATAACTGTTGGGGATGTGGAGATGCCTATAGTCATCCTCGGGGACCCAGCCTACCCGCTAATGCCCTGGCTCATGAAGCCCTATACTGGCGCCCTGGACACTGAAAAAGAACTCTTCAACTACCGGCTGAGCAAGTGCAGAATGGTGGTGGAGTGTGCTTTTGGCCGTCTCAAGGGGAGATGGAGAAGCTTGATGACTCGCTGTGATCTCAGCGAAACCAATATCCCCATTGTTATAGCAGCTTGCTGTGTGCTCCACAATCTCTGTGAGAGCAAGGGGGAGACCTTTATGGCGGGGTGGGAGGTTGATGAAAATAGCCTGGCTGCTGATTACGCTCAGCCAGACAGCCGGGCGATTAGAAGAGACCTGCGGGAAGCGCTGTGCATCCGGGAGGCTTTGAAAGCAAAGTTCCTGAGTGAGCAGGGTAACCTGTGACTTTTAAGTTTGTGTACAGAGAAGCTGAACCTGCCCCCGTTTCTTTACCCAGTTAATGTTGACTATCCTACCCAGTTACATACCCCCTTCACCCCCTTCCAACACACGTTTCGAAATAAAAATAGTTCTACTTTGTTAATGCACACCGTTTTTTTTAATACTGTTTTCGCGGGAATTTTTTAAAACTGGGACGCAGACTGTGGTGCGGAGCGGGTGTAGTGTAGTGACGCGAATGAAGCTTCTAAACTCAAGGATTGACGGGCTCCGCTGCGGTGGGATGGTTGTTTCAACGGAGCCTGTCACCCCTCCTGATCGGGACTGTGTGTATGGGGGGGCTATGTGACTTTGTGGCAGGGGGAGGACGATTACAGATCCCCTGCTGCATGGCTCTGTGATCCTGCATAAGGACTGCCGCTTAAGATCTGTAACTGCCCTCCCCCGCCACAAAGTCACAGAGCAACCCACCCCCCACCACATAACATGAAAACAACCTCCCAGACTAACCAGGGTAACTAGTCACTGCATCACTGCACTGTGTATGTGCCCTGCTGCTGTGCCTGCCCCCGCCTATGTACCCTGCCAAAGGTGACTGTCCTGTCCAATTACCAACCCCCTTTCCCCTCCTCCTCCAAAAGAACATGATTGAAACAGTAGTTAACATGAACGTATTTTTTATTATCAACTACACATGGAACTGGGAGGTGAAACTTGGACGGGGGCTTGTGTCAGGCGGGAAGGAAAGAACTTTTCAAGTTTTGGGGAATGAGAGCCTTCTGCTACTAGAGCTCTCTGCAGGGGTGGAGTGAGAGTTAGCAGGGACTCTGCCGCCTCTCCTTCTTTGCACTTTGGGTGAGGTGGGTATGGGACTTGGTGGCGGGGGAGGGCGGTTAGAGATGGACTGCAGCGGGGCTCTGTCCTCCTGCCTCCGTTCCTGCAGAACATCCACAAGGCGCCGGAGCGTGTCTGTTTGCTCCCTCAGTAGTCCAAGCAGCGTTTGAGTCGCCTGCTGGTCTTCCTGCCGCCACCTCTCCTCCCGATCCATGTTTGCTTGCTGCATTTGGGTCAATTTCTCCCGCCACTGGGTCTGCTGTGCTGCCTGGGCTTGGGAACAGGCCATAAGTTCAGAGAACATGTCCTCCCGTGTCCTCTTCTTCCTATGCCTAATCTTCGCTAGCCTCTGGGAGTGTGATGCCAGGCTAGGTTGTGAGACAGTCGCAGATGTGGCTGTGGGAATGGGAAAAAGGGAGTGAATTCCTCAGAAAGATAAATGTAGTTGTGAACAAAGAACATAGTCTTTCTCTGTGAACAAGACCATGCACAGCACCTATCACATGCGCACTCAGCACAAGGTCGAATTCTCGGCCTTCGCATTCAGTGCCTGGGGTCTTCCACAGCACATTTGAGAAGCGGGGCAGCACAACGGAATTTCTGTTGCAGGCAGACATGGTAAGCCGTAGACTTGTGGCAGTTTAAAACTTTTATATTACCACTGGCCTCATTTCACATTTAAAGCAATGTCAGTACCTGCTGCCAGCAATCCGGCAAGCGGGAACTCTGCCCCTGTCCCACCCCCTCGCGGCTGTCCCCAGGAACGATCCCTTTCGGCAGCCCCTCTCCCGCCTCCACCGCGTGGCTGCAAACCAGCGGTTACAGTTCTGTAAAGGAACGAGCAAGCAGTCCCAACACTAACATTCCCCTACCTAATTCAAAGCAGGTCACCATGGGCGACATCACCCTGATGAGGATCTCTGACAGCGAGAGAGAGAGAATGCTCCGGGAAAGCCTCCAAAGACCAGGGCCGTATGCCGCCCTGCTGTGCAGAGCAATGATTCCCGAGTACTTGCTAGTCTCGTGGCGCGGCAACGTGTCGTACTTCGGAGGACCCAATAAGGCCGCTCTCCCCAGGAACCTCATGCAACGGCTTTCCAATTACCTCCAGGAGAGCTTCATCGAGATGTCCCGGGAGGATTACTGCTCTATCCCTGCACATATAGACCGCATCTTACTCTAGCTGCAGTAGCAGGGACTAAACAGTAGAGCGGCTTGGGCAGGACAATCACGGAAAACCGGACATTGCTAGATTTTTTTTCAAAACTTGCACTGCCCATGACTGAACCGTTAAGTGCCTAGGGCAAACTAATCATGAACAACCCATTCTTTTAATTGTTAATATTCCTGTTCTGTTAAAAATAAATGTTTAGATGTTTACAACACTTACTGGATGATCCTTCACCAGATTCTGTGTCCGGGGTAACGGCTGGGGAGGGTTGGTAGGGGATCTCTGTAAGGGTGATGAAGAGATCCTGGCTGTCGGGGAAATCAGCGTTGTGAGCGCTGCCGACTGCCTCGTCCTCCTTATCTCCTTCCTCATCTTCCCCGTCCGCTAACATGTCCGAGGAACCGGCCGTGGACAATATCCCATCCTCAGAGTCCACGGTCAGTGGTGGGGTAGTGGTGGCGGCCGCACCGAGGATGGAATGCAGTGCCTCATAGAAACGGGATGTCTGGGGATGGGATCCGGAGCGTCCGTTTGCCTCTTTGGTCTTCTGGTAGCCTTGTCTCAGCTCCTTGATTTTCACGCGGCACTGCGTTACATCCCGGCTGTATCCTCTCTCTGACATGTCTTTAGAGATCTTCTCATAGATCTTTGCATTCCGTTTCTTGGAGCGCAGCTCAGAAAGCACGGACTCATCGCCCCACACAGCGATGAGATCCAATACTTCCCGATCAGTCCATGCTGGGGCCCTCTTTCTATTCACAGACTGCACGGCCATCACTGCTGGAGAGCTCTGCATCGTTGCCAGTGCTGCTGTGATCGCCACGATGTCCAGACAGGAAATGAGATTCAAACTGGCCAGACAGGAAAAGGAATTCAAATTCAAATTTTCCCGGGGCTTTTCCTGTGTGGCTGGTCAGAGCATCCGAGCTCGTACTGCTGTCCAGAGCGTCAACAGAGTGGTGCACTGTGGGATAGCTCCCGGAGCTATTAGCGTCGATTTCCATCCACACCTAGCCTAATTCGACATGGCCATGTCGAATTTAGCACTACTCCCCTCGTCGGGGAGGAGTACAGAAGTCGAATTAAAGAGACCTCTATGTCGAACTAAATAGCATCGCAGTGTGGACGGGTGCAGGGTTAATTCGATGTAATGGCGCTAACTTCGACATAAACGCCTAGTGTAGACCAGGCCTTAGTGTTTAGACTAGCAGCCCAATTTCTGCATGTCCCTATTTGTTCAGGTAGAAACAAAGGAGAATTGGAGAACTTGTGTCTCTCAAAAGCTCCCTCCCATCTTGCATCCTAGACGTGATTTTTTTTCAGTGTATCACCATTCAAAGTGTCTTTACTTGCACTTGAGTGTTAAATGACTGAAATAAGGAAGCTGCATACATTTTCATAAAGCTTTGTACTATTAGTTTATTATTTGTATTGTAGCGTTCAGGAGCCCCAATCATGGCCCGGGTCCCCCACAGTTTAGGTGCTGTATGAACACAGAACAAAAAGACGGCACTGCCCCAAACAAGCTTACCATTGACATGTCCATGAAGAGATGACAGATGGATATGGATTGATTGATGGGGAAGTACCAACAAACAGCCCGCATTAGCCAGTAGAATAGGCTGTGGTCTCAGCACACCAGCAGCACAACCTTTATCAAGATTTTTGTAAGCAAAGGAAAGTTTTTAAGGAGGGATTTGAAGGACAACAATGCATGGCTTTGTGGATGTTTATGGAGAGCTCCTCCCTATGTGTGAAGGGCAGCATGGAATAAAAGTACAAAGATGCTTGTTTGAAAATTTAACAAGTGGGCAGTGAAGCCTGGTCTCTTAAGCTGATCACGGGTGGGAGCTGACTTTTTGATACTGAATGAGAAATAAATAGTGTGGGGATAGGCCGTGGAGGACCTTGAAAGTGAAGAAGCTTATGTTTGATACACAGCTTAATCCCAAGGAGTGATGGAAAATGTTTCTTTAAGGCCAGGGATCTTTCTAAGTTAAAACAATGAAGAATAACCGTGATAAAAGAGAAAGTACATTATGGGAGTTGTAGTCCTGATGGATCTGGGTCTGCAAACTGTGTCAGGACAGGCAAAAAGCTTGGTGTTTCACCATCCCCAGCATGAAAGGGAACCCAATTATTTCCCCCCACTTAGGTCCTGCAGGGAGCCAGGGTCTTTTCCTTCTGTTTTAATGGGACTTCATACAGTTTTGTAAACAAGCCTATCTAAGGCATGTTCAGCTAGTAGAGTTGCTGCTTGGCTTCAAGAACAATGCTGCTAATTCTGCATTGCCAACTCTTGTGCCTTTTTAAACGTGAGTCTTGAGATGTTTGGTGTGGTTTCATAAGACTCCAGCTCTTGGGGTCAAGTAACTACCTGAGAATCTAGCCCTTAGAGTTGCAGTGAAAAACTTGAGAAAGTGATCAGGGTGTATCCTAAAAGGCTCAGAAACCAAACAGGGAAATAAAAAGAACCTTGATAATTTTTTTTTTTTTATCATGACCTTGCAGACTCATTCATTATTTTTGAACACTTGATTGGCAATGCTGTAATCTGCAGCACTTGAATCTGAGTGGCAATGAACTAATAGCATTTGTTAAAACGAAGCACGGTAACATCTCTGCACTCCTGTCCTGACATGTCATTGTTATTCCGACTTGAGCTTTTCCTGAGCAGAGAGCCAATTGTACTGAGCTGTATAGTGGTTTTGACTGCGGTTCAGTGAGGCCTCATTAGAGCAAGCAACTAGGAATTAAGGACTGCCGAGTTTTATTCCATTGATTTAGTGTAACCCTAGGCATGTCACTAACTTTTCTCAGCCTCAGTTTCTCCTCCGTTGATAGGGGAATAATCACCTACCAAATGTTTATAAAGTGAATTTAGTTCCTTGGATGAAAATGTCAAAACTACAAAATTTGTTTTTATTACTTACTGCCTAAACAAATGTCCACAGAGGAGTGGAATGTGACTATCAATATTGCTTCACTTGTGACCTTTCAGGATTTAATTGGAAACAAGAACAGTGAAGAGCCAAGCTAAAGTGTTCCACCTTGGTAAATACATCATGTTGGGATTTTTCACTGACAACCCCAGACTGATGCTGTTAACCTGATTTGGAATACTTAGCAGCTGTGGTTTTACCCCATGTTCCTTCTTCCCCTTCTGAAGAAAGTAAATGCCATGAACCTGACTGTTTTGTTGTATCTTCCTGTTAATTTGACTTTATTTCAGGTGATTGTAAGTTTCATGCCTTAGGAGTTCAGTTAACACTGTAAGTTGCTCCCGTTGGTCAAGCCTCTTAACAGCCAGCCCCTCATTGAACTGACTCTCCTATCTTGCAGTGAGCACAAAGATTCCTCGGAGAAGAAACACAAAGAGAAAGAGAAAACCAAACACAAAGATGGCAGCTCAGAGAAACACAAAGACAAACACAAAGATAGAGACAAGGAGAAACGAAAGGAAGAAAAGGTAGGTAGTTCTTGAATGTGGGTGGGAAGGTGCAGTTGGGAAGGTGCAGTTCTGCCTTAACTGTTACACTACATGAAGACACAAGAACTGCTTCTAGTTTTTTAGTTATCTAATAGTGGAAACTAACCCCAAATTAAGTTTGAGACTTAAAGCTCAATATCTTGTAAGCCACAGACTCTAGGAGCCATATCCTCAACTGGTGTAAATGGACACAATGGAGCTGTGCCTAATTACACCACTAAGGATCTTGCTCTACATCTTTCCTATTGTAATTCCACTCTGAACTCAGTGTCAGGTTTAGATTCATAATAGTCAAAGGTTAATTTAGATTAAGTTCATCCTATGCAACAACAGGCTGCAGTTTCCCAGTATAAGATGTAGCAGATATTGTTCTGATAACTACACTTGACCTTCCCAACTGACACTAATGGAAGGCCAGCATGTAGCTGATCACAAAGATGTAGGCATCCTGGGTGTGATCAGTCAGTGCTAAAAGGACTAAGTTACAAGTAATACTAGCACTTGTTTCCTGCTGCACGTTCTCTGTCCCCTTTTCTCTTTCAGAGCAAATCTTCTGGTGATGTAAAAATAAAGAAGGAAAAGGAAAATGGTTTCTCCAGGTAAGAAAGTGAGTCTGGGGTCTGTAATCTGATGTAGCAGTTTGTCATGATTTTTGCTTTGTTTCCCAATCCTCAAATTATTATGGCCCCTCCCACCCAGTTTGTGGAGACAGGTGCTCTGATATTTCAGTGACATCTTTCCTCCATATAAAGAGCTCCCATCTCAAGCAAATAGATGCACTTTTGGGTAATTGGCTGACTTCCCAGAAGTCAGTGATGGGAAAAGACCTGTCAGGACATCTGGTCTGTTCTATGCATGCAGGATTGTTCCCTACCGTGGATTCTTGAATGCTTTCATCCAGTGATCTGGAAACTAGGTTCTGCCCAGGGCAGAGCAGACTCCTGGAAATGGTGTTAAGTGGGGGCTAGAAGAAATCCGTACCCCACTGTAAAGTTGGTGTCGTGGCAAGCATTTGACTCACTATGCATTTTGTCTTTTGGGGTTGATAATGCTACACCCCCAGGTACTTGCTTATCTGAAAGCAAGACCGAGGGACTAGGATTTCAAACCCTAGTTTGTAAAGAAATAGCAAATAGGCCACTTGTTAACATTTAAAAAAAAAAAATCAGAACATTTGTCACTTATTCTACTCTACATATTGACTTCCTAATCCTTAAAGAACCATCTAGACTTCATGAATATTGAATTGTACCAATCACCACTTGATTTACTTGTAGTTCATTTACTTGTGAATTTTTAATTAGAAGTGCCATTTATTTCTTAACATCTGACAAACAATAAAGATTTCCTTGTTCACTCCTTTAAATCCAGCTCTCAGATCATGAATCTGGGTCCTGTGACTTTGTGTTTTTCAGTTGGGGGTGCCTGACCATCTGCTGTGTATTGAAATAGATCTGCTGCCTTGGAAGCAGTTTATATCTAGGGCTGGAAACCTCGATCAGCTGCGTGCCCGTCCCTGCCCCCCCCCCCCCTTTTCTTTTTTTTTGCCTGTTTTTAATTTTATGCACTACTGAGAATTCATCCCCATCTCACCTTGGTCTGAAGTGGAATTGTGTCAGGGAGGGTCATCAGAAGGAGCCTGCCTGTGTTCTACCTGATTAGAATCATATGCTTATTTTGAATGTCCCTTCTTGATACAGGAGCCTTTCAGTTTCAGTTCTCAAGTAGCAATATTTGAAAATGCAGACTCTGCATTTAACACTTTTTTCTGACTTGGTAGAGGAAAGAGAAATGCCCTTCTCCAAGCATCTTTTGGAACTACTGTCTTGGAAATGTAAAGCGTAATTATCATAAGCCAGTGGCAATTGCCATAGTTACCTAATACAGCACATGGTACCTTTTGTTAACTCTTTCTGATGGAACATGCTACCTACTGAGGTTATGGAAGCTCCTTCACTTGAGGTTTTCAAAAGGAGTCTGGATAGCCATTTGTCTTGAATGGTTTAGACCAGGGGCAGGCAAACTTCTTGGTCTGAGGGCCGCATCGGGTTTCATAAATTGTATGGAGGGCTTCATAAATTGTGTGGCCCGGCCCCCACCTCCTATCTCTCCTCCCGCCCCCCCCCCCCGACTCCTGCCCCATCTACACACCCCCACTTCCTGTCCCCTGACCGCCCCCCCGACCCCTGCTTGCCCTATCCAACCCCTCCTCTCATTCCTGACTGCCTGCCCCATCCAACCACCACCCCTTCTCCCTGTCCCCTGACTGCCCCCTGCCGCCCCATTCAACCCCTCCTCCTTCCTGACTGCCCCCTGGGACCCCTGCCCCCATTCAACCCCCTGTTCCTCCCCCGACCCACACCCCTGACCACCACCCCGAACTCCCCTGCCCTCTATCCATCCCCCCCTTCTCCCTGCCCCTTTACCACGCTGCCTGGAGCACCGGTGGCTGGCGGCGCTATAACCATGCCACCCAGCTGGAGCAGGGCCGGACCATGCCACCACCACCATGCAGCACAGAGACAGGGTCAGGCCGGGTTCTGCAGCTGCGCTGCCCCAGGAGCTCACAACCCCACCGCCCAGAGCATTGCGCCGGCAGTGGAGCAAGCAGAGGCTGCAGGGGAGGGGCCGGAGGCTAGCCTCCCGGCCCAGGAGCTTGGGGGCTGGGCAGGACGGTCCCACGGGCCAGATGTGGCCCTTGGGCCATAGTTTGCCCACGTCTGGTTTAGACACAACAAATCCTGCATCTTGACTGGGGGTTAGACTAGATAACCCTTGTGATCCCTTTTAACACTATGATTCTAGTCAGACAATTGAGCACCGTTATGGTTTCACCGAATGTATGTGTTTTAGGCCTGGTCTACACTAAAAAGTTAGGTTGACCCAGCTATGTTTCTCAGGGGTGTGAAAAATCCACACTCCTGAGTACTGTAGTTAAGCTGACTTAATCCCTGGTGTAGATAGCACTGGGTGGATGGAAGAATTCTTCCATTAATCTAGCTGCCATCTCTCAGGGAGGTGGATTACCTACTCTGATGGGAGAACCCCTCCCGTCGGCAAAGGTAGTGTCTACACTAAAGCGCTCAGCAGCACAGCTGCAGCTGTGCCACTGTCCCATTTCAAATGCAAACAAGCCCTTAGCTGGGAACACTTGGCCCTCTCCTACTAACGGAATTGGCTCAGCACAGGTTCCAACTGCAGCACTCTGTGTAACCAGTGCATCATTACCTCCCCATGCCAGTTCAAGACTTTTCCCAGACTCTCACTGTTGGTGACCCAAAACAGGCTAATAGGGAAGTAATTTATATTTCTCCCACTGAAATGTTCCATTGTCAAGCTCACTAGAAGTAAGTCACCGTCCAAAAAATCTAAACTACCCAAAATAAGATTTGGAGGATGGTGGGAAGCATTATGGCCTGGGCGACATCTTGGAGAGCTAGATGTGTGTTCTCGGGAACAATGTGATACCCTGTTTATTCCAATTTTGCATTGTCTGTCTCAAACTTCATTTCCTATTGTCGCCAAGTGCTTGGAGGGGTTTCTGCATTAAGATTCCTTATATAAAGCAGACAACATTTTAATAATAGTGATGATGATAAAAAGCCACAGAGCTCTACCTCCAGGAAGAATAAATTGTACAGGGTAATTGAATACTTTTTTTTTCCCCTATGGTGATACTTTTCAAATGTCTGGAAGCTTAGGTCTTGGTTATAAGTAATGCCATAAAAATGGCTCCTCGTAACAGCACATATCTGTTCTGTCTTCTGAGTTACATCTGCCAGCACCACAGAACCTATACAGCTGTGAAAGAGCAAACTGGCCTGTTCTGCCTCCTCAACACAATTGCCAGCTAAATTAAGATTCCAGAATGTCTCTTTCTGAGAGTGATGTACAGTGCAGACTGCTACTTGATTTCTCTTTTCCCATTCCACCCAATAACAAAATCTGAGTGTTGACTTGGAAACTGAGCTAATTTGATACAGAAATCATTTGAGGGAATGTGAATAGGAATGCTCAAGATGTCGCTCTTCGAGTTGCTTACCTGACTAGAATTGCATTTAGGGTGATGCAGAAATCATTAGATTTCTGATTCTTTTTGTAGCTTATTTGTTTTATAAAGATAAGTTAAATGCTTTTTACGAAAGCAAGGACTGAAATTTAAAAACAAGTTAATTAAAAGGACAGTCTCTTTTAAAATCATGTCTTAAAATTATTTCTGCTGCTAGCATCATGGCACATTAAGACTGAAAATGTTATGCCTAATTTAATATTTATGCTGTCTATTTGAGAGTTGGGGGGAAGCATGCACATGTTGCGTTCTTGCAGCTTAGATATTGAAAATAGACTAATTAGTGTACCTTTTTGTTGATCATCTGTTTCATATCTAGTTCTCACAAATGTAGCATAATGCTGCAAGGTTCCATTTGCAAATGCTGTTTTTAAAATCAAACTGTTTTCTTTTGAGATACTATTTTTAACAAAGACTCTGGACTTCTGTTACTTGATGATGTCCCTGTTTCGCAGCATAAATACATCGACTTCAATAGTTTCTAAACAATACATTTGTAAACTTTTGGAAACTGCACTCTGTTTACCTAAAATACAAGCCTCAGAGTAACCTAGAACCCCGACCTTAACACGTAAAATATTGCTGCATTCCTTGCATTGCTTTAGGCCTTTTGGATAGTGTCCGCAATTGTGGGGGAAACTGCGTAGTCCTAGACAATGTAAGGGGTGTAGCTCCCTACACTGGTGCAGGTGCTAGGAGAAATACAGGAACTCTGCACTCCCAAGACCAGCGGCAGTGTCTCTTTACAGTTCACTTCTTACGTTGAATCGGTTCTGTTTTCAAAAAACTATTTGACTCAGTGTTCTGTATTTAAACAAACAATCCTCTGCCTTTTTCCTTAGTCCGCCCCGTATTAAAGATGAACCTGATGAGGATGGCTATTATGCATCTCCCAAGGAGGACTCCAAACCCCTAAAGAGACCTCGGGAGGAGGACGAGTAAGTAACTTGTGTACTGCGCCTGTGTGAAGAGAATGGTTTAGAGGGGTTTTGGGCCTTTCAGAATTAACAAGTTGGATGTGGGACTGGTGATCTGGGTCCAGATTTTTTTATTGGAAGATACATTTGCTATGCTTAAGATCTACGAATGATTTAGGTGTATTTTTACTATGGTACCCATACTGCTCTTTTGAAAAAGTATCTTTCAGTGCACTCTGTCTCTAGGAGGAAAAGGCGCTGTTAAGCGTTGCAAAACTAATGAATACAAAATCAGAAGGCAGGCAGAGAAAAGGGACATGGGTATTAAGAATGTAAAACGTAAATCTGAGTAAGAGGGGCATAACCGTTCACTAAATGGCTGCAGTAATTTCTGCTGTGCGGTGAAATGACTGCACAGGAGAAAAAAAGCTTTGTCAGCCCTAATTTTGCCTGCGCTGCTTGGCATGGATTCCCCTTTAAAAGGGTCTAAATATGTTGTGAGTTATCCCAATGATTTAATCAAAATGCACACGTAAGACCTACAGGCCATGTGAAGTCCCACAGTAAAATGGGCTTTTTGCAAAGCAGAGCTGTATCTTAATGTGACCCTCTGAGTAAATCACTGCCATTGCTTATCACTGCTAGTGAGTTAAGGAACACAGTCATGCTTTCATACTTAGTAAATGACCATTACCACAGTCCCATTTTTCTTCTGTTACTGCATAGTATTGTCAATTTCCAAAAGAGAGATGGATGTGACCTTAGAAGTTTTCTTCTGTATAGTCAGCCACTGCCTTCTGCTTGATAAGTTTTAGTGACCTTCCAATCCAGTGTCGGTTATGAAAGGATTATGACCTCACTAACACCATCGTGACATTGTCGAACTAACTAATACGCAAGAAGTGAGCTGATTGGAGTGATGACATCTGGATTGTTAGCAGTGACAAGGAAAAATGAGTGAGATGGGCTTTTTCCCCCCCAAAAAATCTCTTGTAAAGTGTTCCAGTCTTTATCTAGCATTCTTCTCACTGGGTGCCCACTAATGCCTGTGAATTGGCTCCTTATCTTGGAAAACCCATGTACTTGGAGATAGTGAAGTTCGCTAAATCTTTGCACATTGAGGATTGTTCACATCAGTTTCAGATTTGTAAAGATCATTTTAGGGGTATGTTGGCTGTATGGTGTGGGGCAGAGCTTCTGAATCCATTCCAGCAAAAAAGTGCTCTTCTTTCTTTAGGGGACCCCACTGTACGTTTCGGAGGATGGGGAGAATGAGCATGGGTGTCCATCCCAGAGGTGTTTGTGAATTTGCACATGTAGCCTTCATGCTTGTATGTAAGTGCATACCAGGAAACAAAGTGATTTTTTGTTTGTTTGTTAACTGGTCTGTGTCTCTCTTACAGTGAAGATTATAAACCCAAAAAAATCAAAACAGAAGATATCAAGAAATCAAAGAAGAGGAAACAGGAGGAGGAAGAGGTAAATTGTGAGACGAGTTATAATTTCTTGATTTAAGAACGGAGTGCTTGTGGTATCTTGTAGAACAATGAAAGCTAATCTGTCTGATGCCCTGTTAGCCCAAATAGAAATTTAAAGGAGTGTTTCTACCCTTGAAATAAACTGGTGATTTTTAAGACTCATTCAAGAAGATAACTTTCTAAGGCCATGTCTACACTGTGGGGGACTATGCCTGTATAATCCTGTAGTGTACATACAGCCTAGAGTGACGTAAGGGGGTTTTCCATTGCTGTAGGAGCTTCACCTCCCAGAGCAACGGTAGCTAGGTCAATTGAAGAATACTTCTGTTGACCTATCTCTGTCTTCCCGGGGATTATGTTGGCATAGCGATGGTGCCCCTGGGGGCTAGATTTTTTTCACACCCCTGAACACCACAGCCATGTTGACTTAAATTTTAAGTGTAGATCAGATCTAATGCTCCCAGACTAATCCACATAGCACACCCCTCCTTCTGTACAGATGCATTTATCAATGGAAAAAGGAACTTTATTAACTTTTGGTATTGGCACAGATGATGTGATGCAGCTCAAAGGCAAAGAAGTTAGTCCAGGGTTTAGCTATAACAGGGTCAACGCAGCAGCCGAGTGCTTTTTAAAAGCCATTAGAGATCAGCTCTGAAGTCCTAGAAAGGAAATTGAAGCTACTAAGATGACAAGAGATTTCAGCTACTTGGTGGGCAGGAACAGTGCTCCAGGATCCTAGTCTGCTGGCAAAGGGATGCTGGTGAAATGTATTTTGTGAGCAGTCCCAATTGGTGTGCTTATCTCTTTAAGGCTTAATCGACACTTAAAAGCTATGCTGAAATAGCTGTACCAGCATAAAAAACCCTAGTGTAGATGCAACTATGCCAGCAGAAAAGTGCTTTGAGCTGGTAGGGTTTATACCGCAAAATAAGCTATGTCAGCAAAATCACTCTGTTTATGCCAGTATAACTACGTATACACTAGGGCTTTTGCCAGCACAGAAATGTCAGAAAAATTCACAGCCCTATCCGACACAGTTATACCTGTAAATTTTCTGGTGTAGACCTGGTCTAAGTAAGAGTCTTTCTATTTTAAAAATACCTTGTTGAATAAAACATAGCTGTGTTCTAATAATCCTTCTGCCTTTCCTCCTCGTCCTCCCTTTGTAGGACAACAAATCCAAGAAAACTAAGAGCAAAGATAAGAGAGCCCCTGAAGGAGACAACAAGAAAAAGAAGCAGAAGAAAGAGGAAGAGCAAAAGTGGAAATGGTAATACCACTGTGATAAATTAACCTTTTGTCATTCTTTGCTTACCCTCAACTCATTATGTCGTGCTCTGACTAGAGATTAAATAAACAGGGACCTGCAGATCCACTGGCTTTTACTGTTGTTAGCACACCATATCAAGGTTTGTGTTCTGAATATGTGGTTTAGTTTCCAATAACATTTTTAATATCTCATTTCAAGATATTCATTCTTTACATTAAAAAAAATCAGAAATTTGAGTTCTAAAATATTCATTTTTCGGCTTTTCTGAGCTGCCTTAAAATGAACTAGTTTCCTACCTATCCTGGAACAAGTGATCCAGAAGCTGATGGATCCATTCTCTTCCCTGCTGTAAAATAGAGGCTACCCAGAGTGATCAGACACTGCGGGTTTCCGCCATCATGAGGCAATATGAAAGCTCCTTGGTTTATTGATGATTTAGGTTTTTTTGTTATGTGCAGGTATATTAATTGGAGACTAAGCACTGTATCACTTCAAAGGCAACCTTGATCCTGGGACCTCCTTAAACTAGAAGCATACCGTTGAAATAATTTTGGCTTTCACCCCCGATTATTACAGTCTGATCTCAGCTGTGCAACCGTCTCCCTTCACAAAAGGGATCTTGCCTAAAGAACACATGAATGAAAGCTGATCAGAGGACACATTCTATTTGAGTTTTTAAAAGCATTTAAGATTTAATCTGTCCAATCTGGGAAGCATTTGAATGGGAAGCATTTTTTTCCCCTGTGTAGAATCCAAAAAGTAACGTAACTGGTGTGACTGAAGTTCAACTTTCACTGACATTGGCATTTAAAAATGTAGATCTACAAATAAATGAGGATTCTCCAGTTTGAGTGCAAGAGGGAGAAAATGATCTGGCCCTGGGGTATGAGATGCACCTGTGTCACTCTCCCCTTGAAGAACTTGTCAGCTTGATGACTCAGCAGATGAATTTTTCTTTACGAGTGGTTTTGTACTGGCATCTCTAATACAATCCAGTGTTGTCCCCCAGAGTATGTGTAGGGTAATGAATATTCATGTATTCGAGGACTGGCCCTTATCACTCCCTACAGTTTAATACAGCTTGGCTTCAAATGCAAATATTTTTCCAGACTCCTGTCATCTCAGCACTTTGTTTGTTTGTAAGACCTTTGAGTGACTCAACTTAGGAGCTTCCTTCTACCTCTTCCCTTTGGGGGTTATTCTGTTGTTTTAGTAGGCCTCCTTGTTGGGAAACCCCTCTTAGTATTCACCTTGCATTCCTCAGTTTCACCCCATCATGCCTTGCATCTCCCTAAAATAACTCCTCTTCCTCGTAGTGTTTACAGCCTTCAAATATTTGACTCCAATTGTCATGATTTCAAATGCAACCCTGACCACCAAATGTCCTTGTATGTTTAGGTTTTACTCTTTCATCCTACATCTGTCATTTCAGCCCCTCTATAACATCCTGGTGCTCTTCTCTGAATTCCCTCCTAGCTTCCTGACCTCTTTCTGGTGCTCTGGCTTTCATCTATTTCAGTTTTATTGTAACCATTAGTACATATAGAATTGGTGATCCAGAAAAGGTCTCTTGCCCTAACAAGCCTCTCTTTTGGCTTTATCTCAAGCAAACCTTCCTGTTTTTTGTCTCTGTATCCTAATATTTAGTTTTCCCCTTTTATATCATAGTTGGTATCGTCGCAAGCCTTTATTGGAAGGCCACAGAACTTTCTCCTTGCCTGTCTTGGCAGCATAAGTCAAAGTTAGCTGTGTCAGAGCTCTGCAAATTGTGCTGACTGCTGAGCGAAACTGCATTTGAGTGCAAAACCCGGCAGTTAGTAACAATGTCCTTCTGCTGATGTTCGCTTAGTCCATCTGCAGCTTATCGTAGCATGTCTTTTCTGAAAGGGGTTTCATCTCCATCTTGTAGTGCTCCAGCCTCATCTCTTCAAGGGATTTTATTTGTTCCATACCAGTCAGTTTTCTGAAGCTCTGAATTCTTTGTGGTGTTTTCTCTAGTGCTTGCCTTCTTGAGCATCTTAATCCTCGTAATGATGGCAATGGCATCACCATTTTACAGCCAGGGAAACTGAGGCACAGAGGTGAAATGACTTGCCCAAGGTCACTCAGTTGGTTAGTGGCAGAGCTGCAAATAGAACCCAGCATGGAACGGCCTATTCCAAGGCACAGCCACTTTGCAGTCAGCTCAACTTCCGAACCAGAAGAGTGCCCCCACAAAACGATGAATCTAATCTCAACATCACTAGAGAGTAGGGCAGCTTCAGAGGTACAAAATCTCTACAAGGGAATGTCAGGAGAGTGTTGGTGAGGGGCTAGTGAGACAAACAAACATTAAAAGGAATAGTAGCAAATCTGTCCTGAAGTATTGCAACAGTAACAGCTAGGACTCCGTGTCTGTCACGGAGGTCGCAGAAGTTACGGATTCCATGACTTTCCACGATCTCCGTGATTTCTGCAGGGGCCAGTTTGGCTGACCCCAGGGCTGCCCTAGCAGCTGGCTCCGGGGCCAGCCATACCAGCCGCTGCTGGAGCAGCCCCGGGGACCGCCACACTGGCCATTGCTCTGGCAGCCCAGGCAGCAGTCCCCAAGCAGCTGGCAACAGCGGCCATGGTCCCCTCTAAGGTTTAATCACAGGTACAGGTCTCGGGCCGGGAATATTTGTTTATTGCTCGTGACCTGTCCATGACTTTACTAAAAATACCTGTGACTAAATCGTAGCCTTAATAATGGCAGATGATCTCCTTCCCTCTTCACCACCACATAGCCACTATGCAGGAGTCAACTTTTTCTCTGTGCTGGAGTGGACTTTTGAGTGATGGAAACTTCAGGTTAGAAATCGCCTACTACTGCAGTTTCGGATTTCGAAGTGGTCAGCTCAGCCTTTGTTCTTAGACGTGTGAAACATTGGCTATGTCTCCACTGCATAGCAATGCGGACTACATGGGGTGTGAATTGCAGTGCTCACCAAAGTGCTGCGTTGTAACTGCCCCATGTGGAGACTGCTGGCTCGAACTAAGAGGTACCTCGTTCACATTAACGTAGCCCTAGAGGGCCAAGTTGGCATGAACTAAAATTTACCTTTTTAGTTCGTGCCACCAGCGTACACGAGCAAGGTCATGAAAGGAAGCCCTTAGTTTGTCGGTGTCTTTACTCTGAGGCTTATAACAACTGAGGTTCTGTCTGCTTTGCTTGGACACTGAGGAGCTCACTGCACATCTTGTAAAGGTAATGATGGGTCCAGGTTCTTTGACCAAAACCAGTATCCTCCTATCATAGCAGTGTGCTATGTCCCGGTTGATTCCTGGTCTCCTCTCTGGCTGTGACTGCATTTCAGCAGTGCCTATATGCAGATCGGTTAATAAGCACTTTGGGCTTCTTCAGAGAGAAGCCTTATTCTATATTTATATGGTACCTGTCTCTTATACAGTGATCCTGTTATCTAATTAGGGCTGCAGCAACCAGCACTTACTTGTGCACAACATTTCCTGCGTTGCTGCCAGTACATGTATGTCTTCTCCCAACTGATGACTCACTCCAGCGTGAAACTTGCTAGGAGGCTGGGGATACAGGAATCAGGAGCAGCATGGAGAAACCTGGCATTTTTTGTCCAGCAAGTTGCCTGGGTGATTAAGAGATCGAATGCTGTGACAGGATAATAGTGTCCCCCTGCTGCATAAATGCTAAGATGAAATAGATTATTTTCTCAGCAGGAGATCCTGTGCCAGTGGTGTGTAACAATTACTTTATTGCCACTATAACAAAAGATCAGTGCAGATGTATGGAAGGAGTGTGGTGTGACAGTTTGAGCAAAAGACTGGGAAGCCAGCACTTGGGGCTCTTCAATTTGTTATTGGATATGTCATTGATCATTGATTGACACCAGAAAGTCTCTAAACCTTTCTGCCTCAGTTTCTCCAGCTGGAAAATAGTAATACCTACCTCAGGGTTATTATGGGACCTAATTAATTATTGCAATAGGAGCCTTAGGGCACCTTTGTCCTTATCCTTTGTTTTCTGCTTGCCTTAGAGAACGTGTTCTCTTTATTATGCAAAAAAAGGGCAATGAGCTCTCGCTGACAGAGAGGATTAATTAATTAATATTTCTTCTCTAAACACCTGGGTTTGCTTAGGCCACAAGTGAAATTCTCTTTATCATCTCTAACCTTAATGGGACATCTGTCCACATCAGAAAGTGATCGCATAATTTGCCGCTGTTGTCCATCTCTGTTCTGGAGAGATCTTGGACTGGAAGTTAGATGAGCCTTCGTTAAACTGACAGTCTGCTGTAAAGAAGCCTGCACTATACCTGGCATTCAGTCCTTTACTTTCCTGAGTACCCATGCATGCATTTGTTTGGTGAAGAACATAATTAGCTACCCTCATCCCTGCTGCAACTCAGTTGAATATAACTCTGGCATAACAGCAGTGTGAATTTGGCCCAGAACATTAATTTGTCTCTGGAGCCTGTTCCATGCTTCTCAAAAAGATGGCAGTTGGTGTTCTAGGTTTTGCTTGTGTACTGCTCATTGTGAACTCTGAAGTGCAATGCAGTGATTGCTTACTGTTTTCATATGCCACCCTTCCCATGTAGACACAGAAATGATGGCTGGAGGGTGAGTTTGTATCAGTTTGTTGGTCTGTTTTTAAAGGTGGGAGGAAGAGCGCTACCCTGAAGGCATTAAATGGAAATTCCTAGAGCACAAAGGTCCTGTGTTTGCTCCGCCATATGAACCTCTGCCTGAAAATGTCAAGTTCTACTATGATGGTAAGTTGTTAAGGGTTCACACTTACTGGGTTAGAAGGTGGCATTCTTAATAGGAGGGGAGGGTTCTCTTGTGAAGTGGTGGGGTGAGGTGGTGGTCCAGTCTAATTATTTGCTGTATAAGCAAATTCCAGGGATCAGAAAAAGAGGAATAAACTTTATAGAAACAAGGAAACCTCTGTTAGATTCTATTTGGATTGAAATAAGCAGTTGCATTTATTCACCCTGTGGTCACAAGGGTACACGTCACAGCTCACTTAGCGTGTGATAATGCTTTACACCATAAGTGACCGTGTCTGACCAATGCACCGTGTACTAGTAGTTATTTTTCATCATTGCTGGTCTTCCTTGGGCCTTCGTCCTTCTCATTCAGTGTTAGGGTCTCTTTTTATATATAGCTTTCTATACAGAGTTATTAATTTTTCCCATAACACCTGCTTGAAGTGATCAGAATAACAGGCAGAACTTATTTTAAGATAAATGATGATTTGGTTCCTGCAGGTATGATCACATTAAATGGAGGATCATTTTAACCAGGGATTGGATTAAGTGAAAGGTACTTGAGTGGATGAAAATTGAATTTTTCACTCTAAAGGGGCATCTGTCTGTGAAATTGCTTCAGAAGCAGTGGGATGTTCCCATGAAACATTGTGGAAGTTTTAAACTTAGAAGTTGTGAGATTCTTTTTTTATCAATAACATCTTCAAACAAATGTCCAAGCCACCCCAAAGACCATCTCTAGGAAAATGCGGTGTCTAATTCACCCACAAGCTATTGTGAGAGATCTGCTCAGCATCCTACTGTCTGTGCTCAGGAGGCCTTGTCCAATTCAGAGATTACCTCAGAATAACTTCTAGACTTCAGTACTCCACACTTGGTCAACCACTTGCCAGCCTCCTCTGAGTAGAGGAGTCCATCCCGTGACCAGTCCTGCTTTTGCAGCAGAAGGCCTGTGTCCATAATTACTGCGGTGCTATTGCTAGAGCTCCCAGTCACTTGCATCACCAGACTCCTGTAAAGGAGCTGTGGATGCCAAAGTAGCCTGTTAGTTGCTCTTGTTTTTTAAGCTGAGTTACTAACATTCAGGGCTCTTGATAAATTCCATAGTACTGAAGTTATAGTCCCATCACAGGACGACTGCTCAGGTCTTTGAAAGAAGGGAAAGTGAGGGATGAAATTCAATCCAAGCAAGTTTCTGCAGTTCTGCTTACAAAATAACAACTGAGGCCAGTGGTTACTCTGTGCCAACTGTAGGCAACTTTTGAGCCATTTTAATGGCATTTAACCCCCAAAACATCTTACCAGCTTATCACTTGCACCTTTTTCAACTGGTTTAGCAGCTTTATCCCTTTTTCCTTTGCAACCCTCTTTTGCTGCTTCCTGCTAGAAGTACATAAACAATGTATGTTTATGTTACAATTAAACTAACAGCAATCCTGTTGGTATCTTAGTTTCTAGTGTGATGTATTCAATCATCTTTGGCCTAAGTGAGCCTTCCTTTGCTATGTTTTGTTGACTTAAGTTCTTTAGACTGGGCAGATAGTTCCCTCGCTTGAATTTTTGCATATAATGTAAATTTTTCACTTGGTGAATCAAGAGGACTACATTTTACTTTCCCAGTAGTTTATTAAACTGTTCACAGTAGCAGTTCTGGCATTGACTTTTGTGAGGTAAAAGAGTCAATTAAAAAACCACTGATGCGGACTCTTCAAGCTATTGGGATTTAAAATATTCCTCACTATTAGCTGTATCCATGAGATGCATGCAAAATATTTCTCTGAGAGTGCTGGAGCATAATGTGATGTCAAGAATGAGATCTGGGACTGAAGAGTAGAAAAGGTAGACCTTGAATGTGCAGCTCTGATGCAGCAATTTCTTCTCCCTCGCTCTCAAAAGATCTCTTCTTCACAGTGATTTCACTTTGAGGAAAGGCTCTATTGCGATCCTGCAACCAAGCTGAACTATGATATCACCGATCACTGAAAGAACTAAATGTGACTATATTTTGAGTCTGAGGAGTTGGAGACATTGGAGTGTGTTCCCATGATCCCTGAATCTCTCATTCCATTGGTTGGTGGAGTTCGCACATACTTACCTTCCTGTGGGAGGGGAGAAGAGTGTTTTGGCACCACTTACTACCATATTTGTGGGTGTCACTGGTGTGTGCTTTGGCAGAGATTTGCCTCTGTTCCTGGCTAGAAATAGCTACTTATTTGTAGAGAGCAAGTTGACATGTTTTAAACTGTGTGTGTGAGGGGACTAGGAAAGCTAAATGATGCTTTGTCTCCTGGTTTAGTAAAGATGCTGAGAGGCAGAAGATGGAATTGAATAAAAGCCAATATGGCTCCCTTGTCTCCTTCACTTTGTGCACCAACATCACTACTCTCAGCAGGGATATAGATGTGTACCTCTGGTCATGGTGACTCTTGATTAATGGTTTGCTGCAGGAGTTGTTTTTCCTTCCTTCTCTATATATCTTACATGCCTATTGGACATCAGATTGGTTGATAGTTAATATTTTTTTTTATTTTATTTTTTTAATATTTAGATTCCAGGGGAAATTTCCTGATCATATTTTATAACTATTTTAACGCAAGTCAAATTTTAGCCCTCAATAGTCTGATCATTCTTCTCTACTCCCTTTGCATCCCATACTTAGTTTCAGGGGACACTAGTTTGTGGTGCCATGTGACACACTGAACAAAACCTCACTGAAATACAAAGGCAAACCATATACTTGGCTAATCTGGCTGTATATTGTACGTCCACAGAGGTCCACCATTGAGTGGAAGGGTTTCCAGATCTCTTGAAACATCAAGGTGCAAAAAGCAGAAAGGTTTAGGGGCTGAACATCTTCAGCTGACTTTTATTTTTATTTTTTTAACCTCCTCTCTCTCATAGGTAAAGTAATGAAGCTAAGTCCCAAAGCAGAAGAAGTTGCTACATTCTTTGCAAAAATGCTTGATCATGAGTACACTACAAAGGATATCTTCAGGAAAAACTTTTTTAAAGACTGGCGAAAGGTACGGATCCCTGGACTGGGATGACAGCCTACGTGACCATTTTCTCCTGAGTGTTAGAGAGAATAGGGGCTACTCTGACTCAGTGCACAAAATGCTAGTGCAAGGCAGAGAGCAAAGGGCTGCCTCAGATGTTAGCATTGAAAGTTCCTGTTTATGCTGTAGTTTTCCAGGAAGGGCCTCCTGGTAAATATTTCTTAAATGAACAAGGGTGGACCTTTTGCAAGTCATACTTGCGTGTGATGTGACATGGTGGGTATGGCTGAGCTGATCATTACGTTTTTATCAATGACCTGGAAGCAAATGTAAAATCAGCACTGCCAAAGTTGCAGATGACACACAAATTGGGGGAGTGGTAAATAGTGAAGAGGCCAGGTCACTGATACAGAGCAATCGGAATTGCTTGGTAAACTGGGTGCAAGCAAACAATAAGTGTGTGAATACAGCTAAATGTAAATGTATACATCTAGGAACAAAGAATGTAGGCCATACTTACAGGATGAGGGAGTCCATCCTGGGAAGCAGTGACTCTGAAAAAGATGTGAGGATCATGGTGGATAGTCAGCTGAACGTGAGCTCCCAGTGTGTGATGCTATGGCCAAAAGAGCTAATGCAATCCTGGGATGCATAAACAGGGAAATATTGAGTAGAGCAGTTATTTTACCTCTGTATTTGGCACTGGTGTGACTCTGTCCAGTTCTGGTGTCCACAATACAAGAATGATCACAGAATCATAGAATATCAGGGTTGGAAGGGACCTCAGGAGGTCATCTAGTCCAACCCCCTGCTCAAAGCAGGACCAGTCCCCACACAGATTTTTGCCACAGGTCCCTAAATGGCCCCCACAAGGATTGAACTCACAACCCTGGGTTTAGCAGGCCAATGCTCAAACCACTGAGCTGTCCCTCCCCTCCCTGATGTTGATAGATTGGAGAGGGTTCAGAGAAGAGCCAGGCGAATGATTAAAGGGTTAGAAAACCTGCATGATAGCGATAGACTAGATCAAGGAGCTCAATCTGTTTAGTTTAACAGAGAAGGTTAAGGGGTGACTTGATTACAGTTTAGAAGTACCTACACAGGGAACAAATATTTCATAATGGGTTCTTCTGGCTAGCAGAGAAAGATGTAACACAATCCAATGGCTGGAAGTTGTAGCTAGACAAATTCAGGCTGGGAATAAGGCACACGTTTTTAATAATGAGAGTAACTAATCGTTAGAACAACTTACTGAAGGTCGTGGTGGATTCTTCTTCACTGACAGTTTTAAAATCAAGATTGGATGTTTTTCTAGAAGCTCTGCTCTTGGAATTATTTGGAGAAGTTCTGTGGCCTGTGTTTTATACAGGAGGTCAGAATAGACAATCGCAATGGCCCCTTCTGACCTTGGAATTTTATGAATCTTTGCCCCACTGAAACTGTGGAATTGAAGAGCCATCACTACCTTTGTATCAGAGGCTAGCCCCTTTCTAAGTCTTGCAAAGTAGGAGCTTCACTATCCCAACCAGTATAAGCATGCCAAGAAAATAAGCATATTCAGGCAGCTGGCGCAGGTTACCTAGGTGGCCTCTCCTTCCCCCAGTAACTTCAACAACCCTTGAATGGCTAAGTGGTTTGAAAGGTTGCTGTGTAATAGAATATGCACTCAATGCTTGCAAAGATCAGACAGAGTCTTAATGTTCTGTGTGCCACATATACCCTCTTCATCCTTTTCTCATTCACCCTGGCTAGGTTGAGTACTTACTAGAAATTGGCAGCTCTTTGATAGACAGGCAGAAGCTGTGTTTATTAGGAGCACCTGTCCTTTGATACCTTCTAAGGGGCTGGGAGGGGCAATTAAACCTTATTCTAACTATAAGGTTTTACGCTCTACTTTCATCTGCCCAGGAAATGACTTCAGAAGAAAAGAGTACCATCACCAACCTCAGCAAGTGTGACTTCACACAGATGAGCCAGTATTTCAAAGCTCAGTCAGAAGCTAGGAAACAGATGTCCAAGGAAGAGAAACAGGTACTCTAGGGAATTGTAGAAGACTGTTCTAGCCATTTAGATGTTTTTTCTTTTATCATAATCCTTTATTCGTTCCTCTGGCCATATCATCTATGCACAGTCTGTCACTCCGATCACACTGAAGGGATTTGGTCAAACCTGTACCACCCAGGGTGGATTGACAGAAGTATTGCACTTCTAGCTAAAAGTCTCTCTCTGCTGATCTGACTGTGATGACTAAGAATTCATTCGTTTCCTAGTAACATCCCTGAGATTCCTTGTGTCACTTATGTTCCTCTTAACATGTCTGCATAGGTAATATGTCGAGAGCAGTGTTTAATAAGAAACCTCCACCTACTGCAATTCTCTTTCTGACAATAAAACGTTTCTGGCCCTTTCTCCTTCAGCACCATGGTGTTACTAGGATGAAGATATTTTCAAGGAGTATCTGCATCTCTTTCCTCCACCCCCACACAACCCCTAGATACTCACTTCAGTAAGAACTAGAAAAGTATCACAAGATCTAAATTTGGTTCCATTTAGTGCTTTTGGTCATGTAATTCTAGTCTAACTGTCCTAGGTGGTGAGGTTCAGAGCTCCTCTAATTGGATGGGGGATGGTTTTCCCAAAACAATTGAAGCTCATGGTGTCAGGATTCAAAGGTTCCCAGTATAGAATAGAACATGTGCCTGGCTTTGCTGGCTTTTAGCCTTTTATTTGATAAATATTGGTTGAGACACACCACACCCTGCATAACTAATAGAGTAGAAGGAGCTTTCTTGTGTCCACTTCTCAGTTGGTGCAACTTCATTTAAGGGTGCATTGATTTCTTCATACCTTTCAACCTTGTGTTAGGTCTCAAAGTGAGAAGCTTGTTTCTTTAAACAACATGATGTTAAATGCAGTGGATCAAAAGTCCTTAAACTTGATGTTTGTGGCACATGGACAGAGGGGAATGGAGAGGCAGTTGGTTTGGGGAAATAGGTCAGAGACAAGTGAAATGTAATTACAAATTTAGGAAAAAATGTACATGTTTCATATATTACATTTAGCTATTAGTAAGGCTAAGACTTTGTCTTGGATAATTTTAGTAAAAATCACGGACAGGTCCCAGGCAATAAAGAAAATTCACAGAAGCCCAGGACCTGTCCGTGACTTTTACTAAAAATACCTGACAAAATGGGGAGCTGCAGAGTCCCCACACCGCCTGCAGTGGCTGGGTAGCTGCGGGGGTTCCAGTTTGGAGCTCCAGGGTCCCCCTGCCACACCCCCCCCCCCCCGGGGGTAGTGGGGGGACCCTGCAGCTCCCAGCCACCGCGGTCTGAAGTCACGGAGGTCTCTGGAAGCCATGAATTCCGTGACCTCCGTTACAAAAATCGTAGCTTTAGCTACTAGTTCCTGACTTTTTCTGTTTGTGTCGCCATTTAGATTGTATGCTGTTCTAGGCAGACGGCCTTTTATTCAGTGTTTTGTACAGCACCTAGTACAATGGAGCCCCAATCCTGATTGGGGCCTGTAGGTGCTACTGCAGTACAAATAATAAATGAATTTTGCTTCAGTCTGATACTGAGCTCCGTGGTGTCTTTGGGTGCAGTGCAATCTCCCTGCTTTGTGTCTTCCTAGAAAATCAAAGAGGAGAATGAGCGGTTACTAAAAGAATATGGCTTTTGTATCATGGATAACCACAAGGAGAGGATCGCCAACTTCAAGATTGAACCCCCAGGCCTCTTCAGAGGGCGTGGCAACCATCCCAAAATGGGCATGCTGAAGAGACGGATCATGCCAGAAGACATCATCATTAATTGCAGCAAGTGAGCATGGGATGCTTTGCACCTTGCTTTGCTTACTAGTTAGGATAACTTTTTTTTATCGTATATGTAACTTGACATGGCATCTAAGCATTCAAAAGTTCATGTGTTGGGTTTCTTGGTCATTTTAGGTGTTTTGAAGGGTGAGAGGTATAATGAAAACATCAGTTGTGTACAAGCCATTCCTTTCATAAGTCACACAGAGCTCTGTCCACACACCTCAGTGTTGATCAACACCAGCACCTTCTGTTACAGTGCAGGGCAGCTCCTGTTAATTCTACTCCCTTGGGGCCAAAGGGTATTTATTTTATGTATGGCTCTCCCACTTGATTTTTTTTTCTTGTGTCCTAAGGGGCAACAGACCAATGTGTAAGGTCTTCAGACTTCTCCTTCTCCATGTAGACTACTGAAGCTGCAGAAACATCCCCAAATCAAAGCAATGACCTTCCCAACAATGCTACTTATCACAATAACTAACAGAAGGGAACAATTCCGTAAGAAGCATAAACATGACTGTGTATCTCTTGATCTTTGACTTTCAGTTTGATTCACCTTACTATCCTGCTACAGAAATGCAGTTTCCCAGACTAGAGTAGGGAGAGAGACTTGTTTAATATGTTTTGCTGTCCATTAACACTTTAACCTTTGCTAGTCATCTATATTTTATCACCTGGGATCTATTAAGACCATTTCTTTCCTCTTGCTGTTTTTGTTACCTTATGCAGGGATTCCAAAGTTCCCCCACCTCCTCCAGGTCACAAATGGAAGGAGGTCCGGCATGATAACAAGGTGACCTGGTTGGTGTCATGGACTGAAAACATCCAAGGATCTATTAAATACATCATGTTGAACCCCAGCTCTAGAATCAAGGTAAGGTTTTATCTGGAAGGTTGCTTGGCCATGCTGCATCTTAACCAACTCTCTTAAGGTGGGGAGCGTGGCCATCTAGTGGTTAAGGCAGCGGACAGGGAGGCAAGACCGGCTTTTTTCTTACTCTACCATTGACTCACTGTGTGATATTGGGCAAGTCACTTTGCCTTCGTTTTCCCCATCTGCCAAATAAGGGTAATCGCTATTCTGTAGGGGTGTGGAATAATATCGGTCAAGTGCTTTCAGATTTCTGGTTGAAAGGATGTTCTCATCCTAGTTGGGAGCCTTTCATGGTCTGCAGTAAGCTTAAAAGAAAATTTCTGCCAATTTTGTCTCTAAGTTTGGCCCCAGTGTCTCCTGCTTGATCATGCAGTGAAGTCCTAACCATGTGCTGGATGTCCGTCTAAAGGCATAAATCCAGCTATGTTACTTCACTGCAAGATGGAGGAGTAGGTGATGTTCTGAGAAGAACAAACCTCGCTGTGAGCACGGATAACTGGTAATTGTCAAATCATGTAAAAACAAATGATGAGACTTTGAAAGTAGTTGGATTTCCATTTTTAGTAGGACAGATTTTTGGGAAGGCCTTCTCAGTAGGAAAATTACCTGTTTTTAAGAGAGACACTACACTTACTGGGTGGCTCCCCTGGAGCGAAAATAAGAGTCTTGTCCTGAGTGTGTGGTGGGACGTCATTTCTGATGACCTACAGTAACCGTATCATCACACACCTCTAATGTGCCATTCAAAGCTTTTTTAAAATGAGTTCACTCTGCTGTCTTTATGGCTTTACTGAGTGGGTTTCTAATTGTGAGAAGGGGACTGCTAAGAAAATAGCAATTTCCTTAATAGAGTAGGGGGTACCTTTGTACATTGAGGGGCCTGGAAGACCAAGTACCTCTCTCATCTGATTTCTGACTTCTGTGCAGGCACTTGATGTCATGGCCACTGAACTATGTGCAGCTGCATGTGAACTTAGTTCAGGCAGAACTTTGAGCAATGAATTCCCAGTGATTTTGTGCACATAGGCTTGAGCAGGAACTCTCTCTGCTTCTGCTGCTCACTTTCAGGTGTGTTGACTTTCTTGTGACTGTTTCTGCAGGGTGAGAAGGACTGGCAGAAATATGAGACGGCTCGGAGGTTAAAGAAGTGTGTGGATAAGATACGGAATCAATATCGAGAAGACTGGAAGTCCAAAGAGATGAAAGTGCGACAGAGAGCTGTGGCACTGTACTTCATTGATAAAGTGAGGGTTGATTTCTGGCAGTTTCCTCTTCCTGCCTCACTCTGAATAAAGATGCAGGGCTGGTGGGCACCTGTCCTTAAGCCCAAATAAAATTTTGATAGAAACGCTCACACGCTGCACAGATTAAATAAGGGAGTTGAAGGGCGTTGAGAGAAACTACTAGTTATTCTATTAGAAGTCCAGTCCTCAAGTACCCAGAGGTGTCCTCCTGGAGTGACAGTGGTCTCCACTTCCTCATAATTAACTGGAAATCCAGATCAGTAAATTGCCATACTGAACCTGGTTACGTTGGGCAATATTGTTTTGTTCAGACAAAAGTCACAATTAGGTTAATTTCAGAGTCCCCCAGTTGGATCAGTGGGAGCTCTGCAGGTGGGTGTATGGCCCTTGGCTTCCAGGGGTGTCTAACTCCTCCTGGAATGCTCTGCTTTTTATTACCACTTAGTTATGAACCTCACGACTCTGACGTGAACTGTGCTAATTGGTCTTGCCACACTTAGGAAACTGTAGTCGGTCACCATGTTTACGCAACTGTACTATTTAAAACTGTGTCCCTAACAGTGATAGCACTGCTGTGTGGCTTCTGTGACCAGTTAATTACTCATCCGCGTGGATGGAGTTAAATCACAGTAATTTTAGTCATGATTTAAATTAGCAAGCAGGAAACTGTATATAAATAATTGCTTTTAATCTTGTATTGCATGTGCACTTTTTAGTTATTTTCCTAAAGAAAGGTTCATTCTCCTTGGTAGGCAATATTAAAACATGCTTATTTGCAGTTATATATAGCCTCTAAATGTGGTGGTACTTTTGGCAACCAGGAGGATACACTATATCTATATACATTTATTTAAGCAATCATATAGCTTAATCTACACTTATGAAGATTCTGCATATTTGCTCTTAATATCCCACTGGGAACCTATCTAAATCCTTAGGGTGTCTAAATATCTTTGAAAATCTGGCCCCATGTCTTTAGCATTAATAGATTTCATCCTCTCCCACCTGGTTTGTATGCATAGATTGGAAGAGGAAAAGCTTTCCTGTTTGGTCAACTGTCAGTTTCTCACTTGTTTGAATAAACTAGTGCAAATGAAGAACATTAATACATGTTCTCTGCAACTGCTAGTTAAAATGAAACCAAAAGTAAATAAGGCACAAGCTTTCTTTTTTATTTAAATAATTTTAATAATTATAGTAAACTAGGGCTTAACATAGGTTGTCATAATGTAAAATTTAATTGTAAACAAGTTTGTTTTTAAATGTTTTAATTTAAATGAAAAATCCAGTTTAAAAAATAATCAACTTTTTATTTATTCTGATTTTGATGTATCTTATGTCTTCTCCCCTTTTTGGCACCAGCCATATAACTTCCTTTGCACTTCATTGTGACTCCAACTATTTATATTTTAATGTCAATAATCTAAGTTTCAAACCTCTCCTTTTGAGAGTTGCCTGTTTTTAGCTTCTCTGAAAGTCCGTTCTCCCCTTCTGTTCAAGGATCAGGCACATGGTACCATGCTAAATCGGAATACCCTGGTTACTGGGCAGACAAGACTCCCAGAGGACCCCACAATCCATAAATTACCAGAGTAGTTTGAAATGCTAAACTTCTTATTTTGATTCCATTTGCCCACCTCCCCTTGTCTTGTTCAATTTGTAGCTTGCCCTGAGAGCTGGTAATGAGAAGGAAGAAGGGGAGACAGCGGACACCGTTGGCTGTTGCTCCCTCAGAGTGGAACACATTAATTTGCATCCGGAGTTGGATGGCCAGGAATACATGGTTGAATTTGACTTCCTCGGTAAAGACTCCATTCGATACTACAACAAAGTCCCCGTTGAGAAGAGGGTGAGATGTTTCCCATTCTTGTCTCTGTGCACTGTTACAAGGAAAGGAGGAACTGGCTGGTGGAAAATCTCCAGAAGTGGCGATTCCTGTACATTGTGTTTTATTCAAATGTGAAGGCAGAAAATAAGTTAGCTTAGCTTATCTTCTGACCTTCCCTTCCTGTGGGTGCTTTGGAGGAGTAAGGCTGCCACCTTCTTGGTTCTGATGTGAAGTAACCATACTGTGAGGCCTTCATTGAGGTTTCTCCTTTTCTAAAGTCTCCATGCTCTGAGCTGGTGGCCGTTTAGTCCATGCCATATCCATGTGACCAGCAATGGTTATTTTAAAGCCATTATGTGGATGTGTTGTTAGTCTGTAGCCTTAGCATCCTGCTTTTTTTCTCAGTAATAGATGTCTTTGGGACACAGTCCTAGCCACAGGTGCAAAAGCCAAACCTCCCCAGCAGCATGAAGAGCACAGGGTGGTAGGTATTTGGCTGCACTGTTACTAGTGTAGCAGTAAGTAAACTTGGAGTTCTACAGCAAGTATCATGGACGTGTGCCTGGATATCGTACAAGGGATTTCTTTTGTTGACGCTCATGTCTGAATGTTTGCCTTCAGTGGGCTAGGCCCTGTTCTCAGGTACTCTGGTGTAAATCAGTGGAGCAGCTTCACTGAAGTATGCCTGACCTAAGAACTATTGTACAAAGTACATACCTGCTGACTGAGACCTTTCTGTTCCATGCAATATTTATTTGCATTGTTTATATTCAGTCCCCCAGTTCTATCTCTGTTGTTACTTGGATGGCTCCAAGATAAATTTCCATCCACTCACTATAAGCAGAGGCGTTACAAAAATCCAGGGAGTTATTTACGCTATATTTATTCTGGTGTAAGAGAGAGGAATCTGGCCCACTAACTATACACATAGCACAGTGTGTAAAATAGTCTCTGTAATGCTGTGACGAATGGCAAAGAGCAGTAAATGTTGACTTTTTTTTCAAACTGCCACTATTATAGAAATGAGGGGGTCACAGGGGTTAAGAAAGAAAAATCTATTTTTCTGTTACTAAATTCATTGGCATACTCTTGGGGTATGTTCTTTAAGAGTTCGCAATGGGGGAATTGATTATTATGGAATTAGAAATCTCTGTGTATTAGATGTCTTGTTATCAAAATGTGTTGCTGAAAAGCCTGGAAGTTGATTTTTCAAGTGATTTCAAAGCTGGTCTGTCTGAATAATCTAGGATGCCTGGATTGTTTTTGTGTGGAACTGCTTGTGGTGTAGTTGTGTGAAACATCAAATGCAACAAAGGGACGTGGCTGTATCAGGGCTGCCAAGTCAGTTTACATCACTGGATTGGGCCTGAGATGGCAACTCTGCCCAATGGGAGAAGGATCAGGGTGCACATTGGGTAGCAAGGATGCTCTGAGAATAACCTTGTTCTGCCAGGGAATAGTGCCAGCTTGGCTCTCTCTTTTTAACCAGGGCAATTAATAGCAATGATAGTAGTAGAGTCTTTCTCAGCTCTGACCTAGAGGGCTCACCTCAGAGGGGTGAGATGGGCCATTCACTCCTTGGCTCTTCTGCTGCCAGGGAGGAGAACTGTTAGCACAAGTTCTAGTGGCGACTTGGGATGTGGACACCTGTCCATTTGGAATGGGATCTAGCTCTTCTCACATGGACCATCAGGTAGCCTTTAGAAGACAGTGACCTTCAGGCACTGTTGAACTGGAAACCCAGAAGCAAAAGACTCTCTATCCCATTCCCAAACCCCAGAGCCATCTAGTCTCCTTGTGAAGTATTTTTTTTCCCCTTCTCCTTTCTTGTAGGTTTTTAAGAATCTTCAGCTGTTCATGGAGAACAAGCAGCCTGAGGATGACCTCTTTGACAGACTCAATGTAAGCAACAATACTGCTTCAGAGCTCCTTAATCTAAACCTAGTGAGGCTTACTATGCTGTTAGCCCAGAGGTGGGCAAACTACGGCCCGCAGGACTGTCCTGCCTGGCCCATGAGCTCCTGGCCGGTGGGGGCTAGCCCCCGGCCCCTCCCCTGCTGTGCCCCCTCCCCCGCAGCCTCAGCTCGCCGAGCTGCTAGCACTCTGGGCAGCGGGGCTGCGAGCTCCTGCCAGGCAGCGCAGCTGCGAGAGCCGCCGGCCTGTCCTGGTGCTCTAGACTGCGCGGTGGCGTGGCTGGCTCTGGCTGAGCGGCGCAGCTGCCAGTCCTGGTCCTCTGAGCGGCATGGTAAAGGGGCAGGGAGCGGAGGGGTTGGATAACAGGCAGGAGGTCCCGGGGGGCAGATGGGGCAGTTGGATGGGGCAGAGGTTCTGGGGGCCTGTCAGGGGGTGGGGGTGTGGATAGGGGTCGGGCAGTCAGGGAGCAGGGGGGTTGGATGGGCTGGGAGTTCTGAAGGGGGGTGGGAGTGTGAGGGGGCAGATATGGGGCAGGGGCCAGGCTGTTTGAGGAGGCACAGCCTTCCCTACCTGGCCCTCCATACAGTTTCGGAACCCCGATGTGGCCCTCAGGCCAAAAAGTTTGCTCATCCCTGTATTAGATGAACATGGTACGACGGCTCTGTTGTTTTTGCCAGCCAGCAGCAAATCGTACTGCCACAGAGAAGGCCTAGATTTCATCTGTCTCTTTCCAGTGGGCCAGGCAGAGACTGGCACAGAGGCAATAGCCATTTGTCTCCAGTAGGGATGTGCACATTTAAGTGACTGATCTAAAACCTTAGTCTTTAAGCAGTCTGGATTGCACCGACTAGGGGCTTGTTGCTATACAACAGCAGCCTAAGCATGGGGAGGAGATGTGGGATGTGTGAGGTGATAGCCTTGCTGTCCAACCCCCTCACCCCACCCCACCCACACACACACATTCAGATCAACTTGAACACTGTGAAGGAGCTGAGGGCCCCTACAGAGGTGAGACAGACCCACCCCCACGTATTGGGGCCAAAAGTATAACAGTGAAGGAAGAAGAATTGCTTTGCCATTCATTCAAGTGGTCACATCAGATGCTAGTTCTTCCTCCTCCCTAGTCTCCATCAATGCAGATCTAAAGCCCAGTTCCACCCCAGCCCCTTGTTCACTTTTGTCAATAGTTGTAGCTACCACATATTCCATTATTCCTATATTGGCCTAAGGAAGACATAGAAAGGTTCCAGGCATGGGTTTCTCCTTGACTGGATCATAGTGTGTGTACCTAGAAATTCACAGCGAAACCTCTGGTCCAATGGCAAGACTGTGAGTCTAGCAAGGATGCAAATATTCAGAAGGATTCTAGTCCTAATGCTGGAGTGACTAAAACCTCAAACTCTTTCTGCTCCCTTAGACCAGTATCTTAAATAAACATCTTCAAGACCTTATGGAGGGCCTGACAGCCAAGGTATTCCGTACTTACAATGCCTCCATCACGCTACAGCAGCAGCTAAAAGAACTCACTACCCGTAAGTGCTATTGTCTGGGATCACCTAGCCTAATTTGTGGTGATGATTTGAGTGGTGATGATACCTTGGGGTGGATCCCCAAGGTGCCTCAGTGAGTACAAAATGGTCTTGCTGGATAACGAGGCCCAAAACCCTAGGAAGGGGATGGACAAATTACTTAGGATGAAACGTGACTTAGGATTTTCCCAAAAAACTCTCCCCTCCTTCGGCTTAAGGCCCAAAGTTTGACCTCCCTTGAAGTGTTTAGATTATTGGGAAAGTATGTTCTGGTCCCTCACAAGGCTGTATTGTCCCACTCTAGTGGCACAAGGCAACCTCAGAGAGGACATTACTGGCTTCCTAGGGATTCCCTTAAAATGCCAGGTGGCATAGGGTTGACTATTCTAGACCTATGCTACTCCCCTTGCAGCCCCCAACATAAGAGACATGGCTGATGTGGGAGAGTTTGTTGAGGGATCTGCAGCCTCTAGCCAATCCACAGCTGCCAAAACAGCCCTGTGGCTACTATCTTGCACTGGGGATGGGCCAGTGACTCTAAGATTGGGGTGATGCAGACTTGGCCTACAGCCATCTTGGTGTATTCATACTGTCATCCCCAAGTGTCCTGCAGCCAGCACAGCTAGGTCTCCAGGACCTGCCTCCCACTATCTTGATGGAGGTTTTATCTTAAGAAACTTAAAATTTTAGAAGTGACCCTTTGAGGTGGGAAGAGAGGGAGAGTGGCTGTGTCCTGGAAAATCCCTCCCTCTGTGCATCTGAGACATGCAGGGCAACATTAGTACTTGGCCATTTGTGTAACACCATCCGTCCAAATGCTGCACAAAACATGGATGAGCCAACCCCCCTTCTAAGGCAGGGAGATATTGCCCTTCCTACAGAATGGTGGCTTAGCACGGTTAAGTGTCAGGTCCAAGGTTACGTACTATCAAGAACAGTCCTGACTTACCCTGCTCTGACTGCTAGATATGCTGCCCCTCTATTGTTGCCTGTGCTTTGCTCTTATCTGCTGAAATTACTCATGACTCTAGTACACAAAGAGAAGAAAATGGCATCTTTAACTCCTTGGTGCCAGGATAAAATTTGGATTTGGAATTTAAATGCAGTGCAGAGACTGGTATACAAGAGATGAATGCAGACTAACTTAGCCTCATTATTGAATATGAATCAGTAAAAGCAATGGTGCATGTCCATGGCTGCTCAGCCTCTCAGAATTGTTTCACCTGCTTTTCAACTTTTTCAGCGGATGATAACATCCCAGCAAAGATCCTTTCCTATAACCGTGCCAATAGAGCTGTTGCTATTCTGTGTAACCACCAGAGGGCGCCACCAAAGACTTTTGAGAAATCCATGATGAATCTACAAACCAAGGTAATTTTTAGACTCCTTTAGATTAAAGGCAGAGCTAGAAATCCCTTTTTTCCTTTGGTTGTGGGTATATCATCATTTGTTTCTAATTGCAGTGTATCAGACTCCACTAAAGGGGAGTCCACTTCCCTCTGTCTACGGAGTGCCGGTGTGGCTGGGTCTGAAACCACTCTGTCTTGTAAGGCGAGTCCTCTGGTTTTTAAAAGGAAATCTTCCACCTGGAGGACAGATCGTCTGAGACACAAGCACCCTTCTCCATTGGGCTAGAACAAAATCTGCCACTTCTCAGTTGACTTTCTGCCCCTAGCCAACCAATCAGGTGCTGAAGGCATAAGCTGGCTTTCTAGGCCAAAAAAATCCCTAGAATATCTTTCTTGCGAGATGTCATTTTTCCGTCAGCAAAGTCTGACGCATGCTGAGGACACACTACAGAGCTTAACTTAAAACCACAGTCCTTTTCTCTGATTTGTGGCCCTGAAAGGAAACCAGAGTGGGTGTCTGCTCCCTTCAGAGTGGCCTGGTAGACCTTTGTATCAATGCAGCTTTTGCGCGCAGTGCACTCTACTCCTCTAACTCGACCTCTTCCTTTACAGATTGTTTCTGCCGAAGGCCATGAGGTCAAAATTTGGCTAGGTCTGTTCATAGCCTGACTTTAAAATAACCCTCTCAATAAGGTGTTCTGTTTTACACTGGGGTGTTCTCTTGCTTCTGTAACACCTAACCTGGCTGCCCCCACCCCTGATTTTTACAGTTGAATTGAGTTGTTACCTTGGGAGGAGGTGGAGAGTTTTAAAATAACAGTTAAGGACTGAGGAGCTGGGAATCTTTAAACCTTACTAGATCTCAAGCTAAGACTGACTGTCTAGATTCAGTGCTTGATATTTTTTGGGAAGATTACAAGAGCATGGAATCTTTATGCTTCAGGGCATAAACTGATCACCAGCCTGGGTCAGGAAATTTCCCTCCATGGGATTGTATGGCACATTTAGATGAATTTTTATTGGTTTGCATCCAGCATACTCAGAGAGGCTAACTGACTAAATGGGCTATTGGCCAGCTCTGCTTTGGCAAATCCTACTGTACTTCCACTCAGTTCCCTTGTTCAGATGCCAATTCCTGAGCAGTAACCAGAGGCTTTATCCTACTTACTACCTTCTGGTTGGAACTGTCCATTCCTAATGCCATAGGAACCCCTTACTGTGAGAAAGATGATCCCCTCTGCACCATCCACAAGCTGATCTCTGTGCACAGCACATTTGAAATACTAACGGCCTAATTTTTACAAAAGTGATTAGTGATTTGGAGTGACTCCATTTTCCAGTGTTCACTTTGAGACACCTTGGATGGGCTTGATTGTCAGAGGCCGCAAGTGCATAGGAAATTAGACACCATTACGGTGTCTTAAGTCATTAGTCACTTTTGAAAATGTAGGCCCAGTGTGTGAGGATTTATTTAAAGCCCTATCTGGCTCTTCTGCTATGGATTAGATCCAGGCTCGTGTCCTACTCAGACATATACTTCACCGGTTGAATCCCAGGCCCTTCGATACAGGTGGCGAATCTGCTAGGAGGTTTGTACAGTTCCCCTGGATGTCAGCGAACCTCTCTTCTGTAGTCATTCACGCTTTGTGGGTCTCACTCCTAATTCCCACCCTGCTCTCTGGGTTTTTGCCTCTTCTAGATCGATGCCAAGAAGGACCAGTTAGCTGATGCCAGGAGAGAACTGAAAAGCGCCAAAGCCGATGCCAAGGTCCGGAGGGATGAAAAGTCCAAAAAGTAAGTCTGGCTTCAGTGCAGATAAGCTGTAAAAGGTCTCACACGGCAGCGCAGGGCGGTAACCCAAAACAGGATTGTTACTGCATCCATGCTGCCTCAAATACCTCCCCCCCTTCCCTCCAGATCCATGATCCTCTCAGTTTTTGTTCCCCATCCCCCACGCTTTCGGGCCTGCATTAGCAAATGGCCACCTAGCTGAGGAGCACTGTGTAGTCTGTCATTGTCACTCCTTACATGGTCGCTAGCAAGCTGCATGGATCTCTGCTTTTCACAACATACCCTCACCTCCAATGCTCCCATGAGCTCAGCACATGGCTGATGGTTTAGTGAGAGACTGAAAGCAAGTCTGTGACAGGAGAGTGCAGAACATTGCTCAGAATCCCCAGGTCACATCCTCTGAGCCTATTAGTGGGCCGTCTTCGCCCTGTTAGTTTTCAGTCTCTTATGAAGAAATCATTTTATTATGACTTGTCCAAACCTTTCTCTGTTCTGTTCCGTCAAACAGGCCCTACCCACCTACCTCCCTCTCCCTGGAAGCAGTTTGCCAAGCAATGTGCTTTCCCTCTGGTACCCAGAGCAGGAGATGGATGGTATCTTTGTGTCTACTCCAGTAGAAACTACAGAGCAGAGTGTTGGGTGCTGAATGCAAAAACCAGATAGGAGCATACACTTGTAATTAGACTTCCAAGGGGGGACTCTACAAACAGAGTAGGAAAAGTGACCCTCTTTCAGATCAGACTGAATACTGCACTCTTGTGCTTAATAGATGATCTCACACCACTTCATGCAGGAGTGGACTGCCTGGTTTTAAACTGGGGTTTCTTTTTATTCGGGAATAGTAATGTTACCGCTAGTCCTGGACAAATTCCAACTTGGGGAACTGCATTCTGCCTCCTTAAAACATTTTCAAATCGCTTTAGTTGATACCAGATTCTTGATTTTGTGTATTGAACTGTTTAAAGTGTTGTCACCTTTCACTTTGGTGATGGCTGCATCTCAGGGCTGATTGGCATCATTTGCTAAGCACTGGATCTTTTCAGGAAAGGTGCAAGTTACTAGGGTCCCTTTGAATCCCGGTAGGATAATAATGCACCCCCACGAAGGCCTAGCTCTTTCTGAACAGTTCTCTGATTCTTTCCCCACCCACAGGACAGTAGAGAGCAAGAAAAAAGCCGTGCAGAGGATTGAGGAGCAGCTGATGAAGCTGGAGGTTCAGGCCACAGACAGAGAGGAGAACAAGCAAATTGCCTTGGGCACCTCCAAACTCAACTACCTGGATCCCAGGATCTCAGTTGCCTGGTAAGCTGCCATGTGGGGAAGGATTCCTGCCTGTCCCTGTGGTGTGTCCACTGTCCCAGAGTGGTGGGAGGCTTTAGCACAGCTCTGCCCAGTAATCCATTTCCAGGCAGTAGCTTGACCCTCTCTGAAATCTCAGCCTCTCCGAATCTTTTGTATTTTAGACCAACCTCAATCATTATTTTTTCTAAGAGCACCTTCCAGCAGGAACCGCAGTGTCTCTGGGACCAAAAGGGCAGTGACCATTACATTGTTGTCTCTTACATTTTGGTGTCTTAATTTAGCATCTGTAGGGGTTAGAGACAGGCATACTGTGAACACTTCCTTCCCCTCCCCCTCAGCTCTTCTAGCACATCTCTTTTCTCTTGGCCGGCCACCCCATCCTGCTCATTATTTCAGGCCTGAGCCCCTTCTGAGCAGACACTGCAATCATGCCAGTTTTGTGGGGGAAGCGGCTTGTGATGTGGACAGTCTCAACCTAACCTCTGTCAGACACAGGAGTTGGGGATTCTGCAGTCAGTCGTGAATTTCGCCTTTTAAATTGCCTACGGTACTACAAATTCCTATGGCAAAGGCTTCTGTTTGAAAAGAGGTGGCTGGTGCCAAGGGATTTCCGCTGTGCTTTCAATTCATACATATAGACAAGATGAAAAACTCTTCAGCAGCCTGGATGGTTCTTAGCAAAGGTACACCTGTCCTGTGATCTCCGTTAGCCATCCTAACTTCTCCTTAGCAACAGGCACTTGCAGGATGGTTTGCAACTTGAACGTTATCCTTGTGAGTTAACTCCATCCCAAAGTAATCACTCCGAGTGACTAAAACAGCTTGGACTTGCTAGCTGCAGGTCCTACCACGTGGCATCGGAAAGGTGTTGTGTAGGAATGTCTCAAACGTGACCTGTGATCACAGTGATGGGGACAGATAAGGGTGCCCACACCCCTGAGTTTGGCATGTTGGAGGATTCGAGGACTGTGGGAAGGGAGGTAAATCTGCAGCAGGCAGGTTGAGTAGTGGGCGAGGTTGGGAAGGAAGCGCAGCAGGTTGTAAGTTCTTTGACACGAGCACTGTGTTGTATACCTTTTGTGTATCATGCCAAGCACAGGGGAGTCCTGTCCCCGATTAGCCTCTCTCTGCAAATATTAAGGAGAGGGACAGCTAGCAGCAAGCTGAGTTGGTCAAGAATGGTGAACAGGGGTTGTCAAGGCTGGTGGGAGGATCCGACCTTGTCGGGGAGGACCAGCATTGTGTGAGCCAGTGGGTAGGGGGGCACAGGAAAGAACAGGAAAAAGGTTGCATTGGAGCGAAAAGGATAATAATCCTCGGACAGGTGTTCCTATTAAGAGAGCATGTCTGTGAGCCCGGGTGACTAACTTTTTGTCTCTTTCTCTCCTGCAGGTGTAAGAAGTGGGGAATTCCTATAGAGAAGATTTATAACAAAACCCAACGAGAGAAATTTGCCTGGGCAATTGACATGGCAGAGGACGATTATGAGTTTTAACCTGTTTTTAATGAGCTGGATTTTATGGAAAAAGGGGTGGGGGGGAAGCCTGGTTTTAGGGAGATTGATAAACTGTGAGCCTTACTTGTCCTAATTGTGGGGGAGGGGGTAAGGAGGGGCAAGCGAGCATCAGACAAAGAAACCAACATCTTTGAGAAAAGATAAACCTGGAAATATTATAAAGGAGCTGAGCCAGTTGTCCTATGGACAACTTATTTAAAAATGTTTCAGAGATCCAAATTCTAGCTGTATGGTTTTGTTTTGTTTTGTTTTGTTTCTCTCGAGGCAGGGCAAGTGGATGGGGGATTTGTCAACCTTCCACCAGGCAAATTCATCATTACACTGAAGAGCTTGGGGAATCTTTAGCTACTGTATACAAAATCCAATTATATTGGTGCGTTTTTACAGTTAGGGTTTTGCAATAACTTCTATATTTTAATAGAAAATGGACTCCTTAAACCCCTGCCCCTCCCTCTGCCCTATTTCAGGAATTTAACAAAATTTTAAAACCCAACGCACCTGACACAGCTGTCACGATGGTCATGGAGGTACCTGCTTTTATTTTATTTTATTTTTTGTTAGTTTTACTCAAAACAATCGTGGCATTGGAACATGAATTTAATAAAAACGCAAAACAACCCACCACATCTGTTCAAAGCAAAGCATGATGGGAAGATGCTTCCTGACTTGAGTGTTCTTTTTTAAATGTGAATTTTTATTTCTTTTAATTATTTTTAAATATTTAAACGTTTTTCTTCTTGATCTTAAAGATCGTGTAGATTTGGGGGGGGGAATGGGGAGGGACAGATGAGTGTGGAATTTGAGGAGAAATGAAATCAGTGACAAACAATTTTCCCATCATCCTTTGTTCTGAGCATGCTCTGTACACTTCAAGAATACCCACTTTTTAGGTTTGGCAGACTGTTTTCTTTGCTTTCCCCCCTTTTTTAACCCCCCTCCCCTCTTTTACTTGAAAGATTTTATTGTGTAAAAAGAAGTTTCACAGGTCAATAAATTTCGAGGGAAATGAGCATTGGTCCAAAAAACGGAAAAATAATCAAGATTTTAGGGCTTTTATTTTTTTCTTTTGTAATTGTGTACAAAAATTTTAAAAATTAAAAAGCAGAATTTTAATGTGAAACCTTTTTTTTTTTTTTTTTTTTTTTTTTTTTTTGCTATAATCATTAGTTTTAGAGGCATTGTTAGCTTAGTGTGTGTGAGAAGACCATTTCCCGCAGTCTTTCCTCAACAAGTATCTTCTATTTTTATCATGAATTCCCTTTTAATCAACTGTAGGTTATTTAAAATAAATTCCTACAACTTAACCGAACATTGGTCGTTTGTGTGTTCTTCTGTCCAACTACCCACGGGGCCAACAGCAGCCTCCAGCAGTGAGAGCATCACTAAAGGGGTGTGGCTTAGGTGCGACAAAGCAACCTGCTAGCCCTCCTCCTCAACATGTGCAAGTTGCCATAACATGGTCACTGGACAGTGTACGGGACTGGGAGTCAGGAGAATTGTGGGGTAGTCCTAGCTCTGCCACTGGTCTAGTGTGTAACCATTGGGTGAATCACTTCACCTGTACCTCTGACTTCTTTCCCACCCTTTGGCCTGGTCTACACTGGGGGAGGATCGATCTAAGATACGCAACTTCAGCTACGAGAATAGCGTAGCTGAAGGCGACATATCTTAGATCGACTTAGAATCACTTACTTCGTGTCCTCGCAGCACGGAATCGACGGCCGCCGCTCCCCCGTCGACTCCGCTTCCTCCTCTCACCGTGGTGGAGTTCCGGAGTCGATGGCAGAGTGATCGGGGATCAATCGCTACCTGCTGATCCGGTGGGTAGTGTAGATGTACCCTTGGTCTGTCTAGATTGGGGACAGCAATTTTCTCACTCTGTTTATATAGCACTTGGCACAATGGGACACTGCCATTACACAAAGAACACCGCAAGCTGTAATCTCATTGCAGCTCATAGACTAAACAGTTCTTAGGCTGGGTCAGTAGTTGGATATGAGAGCTTCAAAGAAAACCAGGTGTTCCAAAAAGTGCTTTTGGTGATTCAGTAGGTGGCACTCCTCCCTCTGAAACTGTGACCTCCTGTGGTACTAGAGGCACTGTGTGCCTGGAGGAGCCAGATTTTTGATGAGCTCTAAAATTGAGCTTCTGACTGAGTGGTCTTTGGATCCCGTAGAATTTTCTGCCACAGTCGAGGGTGTTTGCCCTGACGTTCTGTCATTGTGCTGCCTTTCTAAACTGTTCCTTGTGCATTGTATTGGCTAACTAATCTTCACTTGTCTTCCTAGCTGTTGTGTAGTGTTTGCGGTGTGCTGAATTTCATCCCTGTGCTGGGGGGGGAGTGCACAACACTCTGCTGTCCAGTTGGAGAGTGGAGACTCAAGAAAAAGGGGTAGCAATATAGGATTCTTACTTTATTTTCACGCTGTCGACTGCTCTTCCCCTGTTCCAATCTTGGTGATGCTGATAGATAACAGAGAGATGATTTGACTTTCACCAAGTCTGAACCTGCTGTACGCTCTCATGCTGGATGGCTCCTGCAGCTTCCCCTCCTGCATTTGCTGTAAGACTGGATTTGAGTGTATGTGAAAACATGACCGTCTGGTGTAAAATGATCATTCCATTCCAAGGGCCTGCTCCTGCAAGCTTTCCACGCACAGAGCTGCCCCTGCAGTCGGTGGGAGTTCATTGTACAATGCAGGGCTGTCATCTGGAGATTTATTCTCAAGATGGGGCTGGTCTCTTGAAAGGGCTTTCCTGTATGTGTGCAGGCTATACAAGGGGAGTGGAACAGGTAAGCAGGAGCGTTGGAAAGCAGAGAGTTGTCGAATGGGAGATACAGTGCATTGCTGGGGAATGGAGCAGCCATTATGGGCTTAGCGATGGCTCATGCAGCCATGGGTGCTATAAGCTATTGGAGTACAAGAAGATTGTAGGCCAGGTGACAGGAGATTTCCTGGCCCTCTACAAAAGGTCCCTTCGGTTCCTTAACTTCCTTTAGATCAGTGGTTCCCAAGCAGGTTCGTGAACCCCTGGGGGTTCACAAAATGTTACAGGGGGTTCTCAGGAAAAAAATTCCCTAATGGCGGACAGAGCTGTCCCTAGGGACCTCGGGCAGCACGGGGCCAGCAGCCCAGAGCCCCTGGACTTCCAAGAGCTAAGCAGATCAAAGCAAGCCTATCTATCACACTGGGGAGATTTAAACTTCAGGACTCCTTATAAGGAAAGGGAGGTGGATATTTTTTGATGTTTTTAAAATGAAATAGGCAGCTAGTGTTGTTAGGTTTTTTTTAATTATTATGAAGAACAAGTTTAAGCTTTGTTTGTTTGCCTGGACTGCTCAAGACCTGAATGCTTGTGTAGGAGGAACTCTTTGAGTTGAGTTCTTAAATACCTTCCTGCTGTTTCACATCTGAAACTCCTTGATGAAACATAGGAGTCTTGTCTTATAACAGGATTATTCAAAGTGATGCAAGCTACGAAAGTGAGATCTTGGAAGAGTGTTGCCGTTTTCATAATGTAATAAAAATACTGTAATGATAAATAATTAATAATAGTGTGTAATAAGCATGTCATAAAAACAAATTGTGTATTTCCAAGATCACTGCTTTTATAATTTATACTCAGGTAAAGGAGAAAATCCCTGGAAATATTCATTTTTAGGAGGGGGTTCGTGAGACTTGACATTTTCATGAAAGGGGTTCACAGGTTGTTAACTTTTGGGAACCACTGCTTGAGAGAGAAACTGGAAACAAATACCGGGGGGCTTCCGCCTTGCCTCAAAGAATAATGCGGCATGCTCTGCTCTTGCAGGGCTATAGAGCATCAGCTCTGGATAGAAGCCCCCTTTCTGACCGTGGGACCTCCCTTGGCTCAGAGTATAGGGAATCGAGTGATACTTCAGGGAGCTCCAGTTGTACCCTCATTTTTCCCCAGGCCAGCAAACTCAGCATGTCCCACTTCATTAGTGTTTGAGTTGGTGATGGTCTCGACCAGTTCTGCGTTGATGAGCCTCGGCACTGGACCCCCTGTATGATCTGTAGCTGGGGGGGAAAAGCTAAGGAAGCTGACCTGCCCTCCCACCCCTACAGCTGCTCTCTGCACACTAGGGCTTTGGGCTGTGCCCTGTGTTTGGAAGCCTCTCCTGCCGCTGGCTGCGGGACAGAGGGCTCCAGGCTGGCACTTCTCCCAGGTCTGAACTCACTCAGAGACCCACTAGGGGGAGGAATTGGTGAACGTGCAGTAACAAAACTAGCAGTGGGATTGGGGGGGATATAAGGGGATGTCGCAGAGAAAGGACTAACCCCGGCTACCTTGGAGCACCTGCCCCAGTCTGTCCAGTGCAGAACTCGCAACAGGAGGAATGCTGAAGGCTCCAATATGGTGCAGTCTGTTGGTGGAGTTGTGGGGTGAGCATCAGGAGACCTGGTGCCCTATTCCTGGATTAGCCATTGATTTGCCATGTGTTCTCACCTCTTTGTGCCTCACTTTCTCCATCTGCTGAATAGCTGTGCTTTGGCCAAATTTCTCTCCAAGGGGTGGGGATGAGGGACGGAATTGGATTGGGATTGCATCATTTCCCTTTTGGACACCCTTCTGGCTTCATGGGGGAAGGGTGGGGAGGCAAGAAGGGAGGAGGGATAGCTCAGTGGTTTGAGCATTGGCCTGCTAAACCCAGGGTTGTGAGTTCAGTCCTGGAGGGGGCCATTTAGGGAATCTGGGGCAAAAAATTATCAGAGATAGTACTTGGTCCTGCTAGTGAAGGCAGGGGGCTGGACTCAATGACCTTTCAAGGTCCCTTCCAGTTCTATGAGATCAGTATATCTCCATATATTATATTATATTCTAAGGAAGACATGTGAGGGTTTCCCCATGTAAGTTAATGCCAGCCTTCCTCCTGTACTGTGACACTTGTATTCCGGGGTTCGGCCCAGGAGTGGTTGTCCCACCGGCTGCCTGCCACGAGGGGCTGGGGCCCTGTGAGTATTGTGGAGGCACTGGATCTCTGCAGGAATGCTCCTTCTTTTTGTGAGTGCTCTAAAGATCTGTGGGGAAAGCATCATGATTTGGGGGCTACCCACTGGGTTTGATGACCATGCCACCCCTGCCCAGATGATCCTCAAGGCTGCAGACATTTTCCATCAAACCTGAGTGACCCAAACGGTTTTTTGTTGTTTGTTTTTAAACCTGTAAGGCAGGGTATAGCCAATTTCAACGTCCAGTGCATTCTACTAGGAATAACCCCTAAGTAAGTCCATGCTTTTAGCAGCCTGAGCACAAAGCATGGCTTTCTGTCTGAATTATTCTTTATCTTTTAAAACATGCTTTTTTGTTTGCTGTGATTTGCTGTCTGTAGGTAGCTGCAGCGATTTGACTTTTGGGTTACTTGGGACGCTTCCTTTTAAACCAAATACACGCTGCAGAAAACGCATGCCAAGAGAACGAACGTCCGTATTTCTGTAAATAATTTTCCTGTGCCTTCCCGGCTTGCTCATGTTTGGAACAATGCGGATGGATAAAAATATCCTTTCTATATATGCAGACTCCCCCTTGTCCAGTAGTTGAGAACCCAGGACTGGATTATTTTCTGATTCCTAAGGTTATGGAGCAGGAAACTGAGCACGTCCCCCAGATTTCAGGGAAACGGCGCTTCCCACCGGGGATTCCCTCTTTCTTTTGTCTGCTCTAAAGCAAGCAGGAAATACAAAGCTCCAAGGCCTCTCCAGCATGAAACGTGATACTTGATGTGATCAGTGCTGCCAAGTGAGAGAACACAAGAGATTTGAGTCTGTTCAGAAATAATTTAAAGTGATACTAGCCCATTGTTTGGACCCAGATCTTGGCAACGTGAATTTCTGGTACTGAAATATACTCTAGGTCAGTGGTTCTCAAACTAATGCATGGGTGACCCCTTTCACATAGCAAGCGTCTGAGTTCAACCCCCCTTATAAATGAAAAACACTTGTTTATGTATTTAACACTATTATAAATGCTGGAGACAAAGCAGGTTTTGGGGTGGAGGCTGACAGCTCGCAACCCCCTCCCCCCCCATGTAATAACCTTGTGACTCCCCTAAGGGGTCCCGACCCCAGTTTGAGAACCCCTGCCCTAGGTGATGACACCTTGGACCTTCGCTTGCTGCATGTACGGCTGTTTGCAAGACTCATTCCTGTTCCTGCCGAACTTGTGACAAAACTGTATCCGGACATGAAAGCAAGTGCCAGGCTTTTGCTAGTTTAGAAACAGGTGAAGAAAACCCAGTGTTGTCAAATGGAAAAGGACCAATTTTTTTTTTTTTTTTTAGGGTGTGGGGAGGAGAAGACATTGTATGCATACAAAATTATAGAACCAAGCGAGTGACAAGGCAATGACCCTCTTATTTAGAGAAATATCCCTGACAGTTTGTATATTCCAAGCACTGTTACAAACGCTGATTAATCCACCTTGTATCCCTGTGATGTCGTTAACACAGTTATCCCTCTTTCAGAGATAGGGAAACTAGAGAGACACTTGCCCCGATTTCAAGAGCTCAGTTCCCATTTGGGCAGCTAAATAAGGGGAGGTTTTTAAACACGGGTCTCAGCACACTGGTTGCTGCTGGAGGCTAAACGTTTCTGGAAATAGGAGAGCTTCTCAGAAATCTGTCTCCAGAGATAGGTGCTGAACACTTCAAAATCTGCCCCACAGGGCTGGATCCAAAGCCCACTGAAATCAATGGAAAGACTCTCGCTGTCGACAGAGGGCTTTGCATCAGGCCCAAAGAGGTTAAGTGACTTGCATCCAAAGGCTAAACCATGGCTCAGTTCCCACATCCTCCCACAGTTACGTGTGTCATTGAGGTTGCTGTCTGAGGCCTGGTGCACCAGGGTGGGGGGAGCTGTTTCCATTCTCAGGACACAGCATATTGGAAGTAACTTGTCCAGCAGGAGGCAGTGTGCTTTTCCCCTAGGCCAAAGCGACTCGAGGCACTCGTCTAGTTCCACATTTAGGGGAGACGTTTTCCAAAGCTCCTAAAGTGGTCAAGAGCCCAGTTCCCACTAAAAATCAATGCAATGTATGCCCCATAATCCCCCGGGAGCTTTTGAAAATCTCCCCCTGGGGCCCTGTGTGAACCAGCTTGCTCCATTTTCTGTGCACCCCACCAGCATCCTCCATCTGCCATGTGTTGTTAAGCAGATACAGCGTTCCCAGCTCTCACCAGTCCCAGCCTGGCTAAGATGCCAGAAACTCCAGCCCTCTCTTGAACTGCAGCCCTGCCTAGGGGAAAAACTCCCTCTGATTGGCTGTCATCCACGTTTGCCCAACTCTTGGAGAAGAGCCGCCATTCAGGAGGAAGGCAGAGCTCCCCACACCCAAAGCCAAGGGGAGGTCGTGGGGAAAGGGGGGAGAGAGGGAGCCACTGACACTATTCTAAAGGAGGGGAGGAGAGGAGAGTAGAAAGTCACTCAGGCCAGCTCCATTCCCCCCTCCTCTCCTGTGAACAACGGGTAAGTCAGCTCATGTCTGGGGGCGGGGAGAGGAGGGCAACCGGCATTGCAGAAGCAGCAGATTTGGGGCAGGGGGAGAACTGATGTGGGGACGTAGGGGATGCATAATTAATTTCTGGGCTGGGGAAGGAGCTGTGATGCAGCTGGGAGGAGACAGTTGATTAGGATGGTGGCGTCTGAGGAGAAGCTGGAAGCTCGGCACTCAAGCATCAGTGAAAACTCCGGCAGCAGGGGCCAGGTGTCTTGTCTGTCTGTCTCTCGCCCACAGTCACCCACCACCTGGCTGGGCAAGAGGAGTTCAAAAATCAAGACAGACCCACCAAAAAAAAAAAAAAGATATAATTTGTGGCCAGTCGTACGATATCTTTGGGGTCTGACTGATGATTTTTGAACATTTAGGGTTGGCAATACTGCAAATTCCTCATGAGTTACTGATGCTTTGCCAATCAGAAGGCCTCTCCTTGGGCACAATGGCACTTTCTACATGAAGCCACCTGTGCAGGAGACAGAAGTTTCTGAGGGGCTGATCCCAGACTGCAGAGACTTCCCACAGGTACAAAGGACATCTCAAACCTCACCTTCTGCTCCAAAGTACAAGGTGCACTTTTCTGACCTTGTCTTCTCTAACACATAGCAGTGTGTATGTGTGTGTAAAAAAAAAAAAAAAAAACACACACCCTACCAAAACAAAACACTCCACTGTACACAATTTTTCCCTGGGATGAGAGAAAGCACAAACCACATGTGACAGATGTAAGTCACAATGGTTAATTCATTATTGGAAGGGGTGCTGATTCTGCAGTGCTGGGGCAGTCTTTCATGTGGCAAGAGAGGTGATGAGCAACGTTCACATAACCAGGCTCAGATTACTGAGTTAATGAGGGATAGCTCAGTGGTTTAAGCATTGGCCTGCTAAACCCAGGGTTGTGAGTTCAATCCTTGAGGGGGCCATTTAGTGATCTGGGGCAAAAAATCTGTTGGGGACAGTACTGGGTCCTTCTGTGAAGGCAGGGGACTGGACTTGACCTTTCAAGGTCCCTTCCAGCTCTATGAGATAGGTATCTCTCCATATATTATTAAGTGGCTTTGTGCAAACCTGAGATGCTACCAGCCAATGATTGAAATAGGTCCTCATTTATAGTTTGCAACCGGTGTCCATGGTCACACAGTGCATTATCTCTCATCTCCCAGATGTGTAAGAGATGACAGCATCTTCCATGCGATGTTCTGGAATGGTTCAAAGTAGACCACTGTTTCCAGGGTAGATTGAAGCCTCAAAGTTGTTTTGAGGGGTGGTGGCCATCAGGTGTGTTTGGGACACGAGCGTTATCTCGGATTTCTTCCCAAGGTGCCTTAGGATTGAATGTGGGCACTTTCAGTATGTTAGCCCAACCCCAAAAAGGCTTGCAAGATTTCAGGTGTGTCTTCAGAAGATCCTGGAGGTACTCATGAATTGGTAAGTTCAAGCTGGCCCTGGTTTGATTGTACTCACAAGGGTGGAGGGACATTCTCTCTCTATTTTGGGCAGAGTGTATGTGCCAGAGTGGGCAACCATTGAATGGGTCTTGATTTTCATTTTCCAGTTATGATTCTCATAGCAGCAATTTGGTAAGTGAGCTACCCATAGAGACTAGTGCACAATATTCAGCTATTGAGTATATCAGTACTAGAGTCCCTGTTCAAGGTGTGGGCACATTGTCACCCCGAGTGCCAGAAAGTTTTGGGATGCAGCTAGTCTTTGTTTTTACCTTTTCATGTGCCTTTGCCAAATGAGCTTTAAAAGTCAAGCATCTGTCCAGGATTACACCCAAGTACTTTGGATAGGGCTCATTACGGACCCATTGACCACAAAAGGTGACACTGGCTGGTTCCTTGGTGGCTTTGTTGTTTAGGTGAAAAGCTATTACCAAGGTTTTGGAGGCTTTGAGATGGAGCTTCCAATATTGAAAGTATTCTGTAGGTCGGTGGAGAGAGAGAGTTGCCAAAGGTGGTGAGATCTTTCCTTTGTACTGCAAAAGTGAGGATGTCAACATAAATGAATTTACACAAAAGTTCAAGACGACAACCTTCAGGTTGTGCTCTTGTTATGTGTTGTTGATCACCGCAATGAATGTTGTGAAAAGGCTACCGGACATCTATTTGTCAATCTCCTGGTATGATAAGGATCACATATAAATCTATATACAATAGAATATAGTGTGTACATGTTTATACGTTTGAAATGTTTTTCTAGTACAAAAATATTCTCTAGGAAGCAAACACTCCAGGAGAAGGAAATGGTGTGCAGGAGTTCTGATGTTTGTAACAGGACGCAAACTGGATTATAATCTATGTACTGGGTTGCTTCAGCATTATATGTACTATCACTTTTCCTTGTTGGAGAAAGGGCAGAGAACAGTGTTTGAGACCGTGGAGTGGGGAGCTCTTGTTTTTTAGGCCTGGCCTATGCTGGGGGATTTTCCCCAGTTCCAGCCAACATTGGAGATGCCCCAGTGCAACGCAGAGCTGGGTGAGAAATGGTTTTCCCATCCTGTGAGAATCTGAGAGATCAAAGTTTTCCTGTCCTGAATCCAGACGGAAAATCTAAATCTGGAAAATGTTTGCGACCCAAAAATAAATAAATAAATGAAATTTCAGTGTGGGTCAATAATACGTTTTTATTTCACTTTTAATGTTTAATTTTCTTTTACTATAATTTGCTTAAATTGCAAAATGAAAAGGCATTTCAGAGCAGAAAACTGGAATTCTCCATTTAGAAAATGTCAAAATGAAACATTCTGGTGATTTTTAAACGTGTTTTTTCAAATGTTTTCGTGTTGAAAAATGAATCAAATCCGACTCTTTTCTGTGACGAGTTTGTTTTGGGACATTGTAATTTTTAATAAACCCTTCCCCCCCCCCCCCAAAAAAAAAGGGTTTGTTGCAAAAATCCCAACTGGCTGTGTTGCAAAGCTGTAGCCAAGGTAACCATGGTGTGAGTTGGTGCACTTTACCCAGGTCCACGCAGAGGTGAGCTGCTCTGATGCCAAACATGATTTACCTTATCTGCACTGATGCAGCAACACTGCTGCCTGGAACTGAGGCAAACGCCCCATTTTGTATAAAGCCTTCGAGGCTCTTTGGGAATTGGAAGGGAGCAGAGGGTTCTGCTGTCTGTCTGGAAATGGGATCAGTGCTTGAGTTCAAACACAGGCATTAGTTTGAAAACGAGAGTAAGGCCCCACGGGGGGGTTTGAACCCCGGGCCTGAAAGATGTTTACATTGCAACAACAACCTATTGCTGCATGTAGCAGAGGCTGTGATCAGCAGCTAACCCACATACCTGTAGCCTTAGGGGAAATGAGGACTAGTGCACTGCTCTTTCTGCTCCAGAATCATTGGTTAAAGGAGAAGCTCTGGAAGTTGCCAGTCAGTAATATCAGGAGTCTGAATATCTTCTCTGCCTGCTGCTCACTCAGGGTACATCTACACTACAGGGGGGAGTCAATTTAAGATACGCAAATTCAGCTATGTGAATAGCGTAGCTGAATTCGACGTATCGCAGCCGACTTACCCCTCTGTGAGGACGGCGGCAAAATCGACTTCTGCGGCTTTCTGTCGACGGCACTTACTCCCACCTCTGCTGGTGGAGTAAGAGCGTCGATTCGGGGATCGATTGTCGCGTCCCCATGGGACGCGATAAATTGATCCCCGAGAGGTCGATTTCTATCCACCGATTCAGGCGGGTAGTGTAGACCTAGCCTAAGATGGCATGAAAATCACAAAAACTTGCGCAACTCTGATTCCATCCAGCAGAGGGCATCGGAGCACGTTGGTACATTCAAGCTGCGCCAGAGTTAAGTCTGACTCCAACCAGTACAGGGCACTGGTGAGCATTCCTAGCGTCCAGAGCAGCTTTGACTCTGACCGATAGAGGGATATGTTGCGAATCATGTGGCCCCAGACCATGACCAAAGGCTTGTGTGCATACAGAAGGAAGTGGTCAGAGCCTTTGGAGCGATTCTCTGCAGGGCGTGTTGGCACCGTTCCATGGCCAAAGCTTCTAGCCTACCTCGCAGAGCGGGTTCGAATGTGGCTGTGTTAACTTAGCCCTTTGCCTTCCCAAAAGAGATGAATTGAGTTCCACGTCCGTTGTTTGTGGACGTGCCAGTTCTCTGGGGTGGTTTTCAGAAGAGTTAGAGGTTAACTGTCTCACCCCAGCCCCACTCCCTGGGCTAAAGTATTCCCCTGGTTATGCTGTATGCCAATTGCTTCTCCTAGATTCAGGCCCTTTGCCCCAGAAGTAGCCGCACTCCAGCCAGAAGTGCGGGGTTTCCTGTATGAAAGAGGCTCTCTGAGTGTCAACCCATACTAGAGAAAAAGGGCATGGAGGAGGAGAATTTGTATACAGAGATTGGGAGGTTCCAGGGTGCCATGGGGGAATGAGGAGGGGGACCCTGCTGTAAAATTGGTGGGGGAAGTCCTGTTTATGTGGCAGGTTGATGTTTTACTCATCCGATTTTACTATGGCCATGGTCCACCACAGGATGTGAAAGTAGCAAGCGGCCAACCTGCTTATGGTGGAGATGGAGTGAGGGAGTCTAATGGAACCAGGAACAGTAAAAATGGGCTGGGAGGAGCCATTTCCCCCCCCCCCCCCCCCCCCCCCCCCCTGTGTCTGAATATCTTCTCTGCATGCCACTCACTAAGATGGCATGAAAATCACAAATACTTGTGCTTCCAAATCTGCCGAAAGCTCTGCCCATGATGTGGCCCTAAGCTGCCTCTTCATGGGGTTACTGTAAATCTCTCCCATTCCTGTTTCCTGGACAGTCTCTGCTTATTAGACTGCAGCCTGGTGGTGTGGCTGAGCCAGGCGAAAAATATTGAAGATGATTCATTAGCTTGGTCTGTTCGGGAATTGTAGTGTGCGGGGAGATAGTCCCAACAGCAGCCACAGTACAGTCACAGACTCCCTGGAGAAACTGATCTAAAAGCTTCAGCAAGTGCAGCATGGACAGTTTTCGAGCTAGACATCCTGAGCTGAAAGAGCAGTCATCTTCCCCCGGGGATGGCCATTATGCTGCGGCTGTGCCATGCTCAGGCTCATTTTTCATTGAACCTTTCCTCCTTTGACTACACAATTAGATCTGCTGATCGGAGCACACCAGGGAATGGGGATAGGTTGTTTTCTTAAAGTCCATTCAACCTGCATGCATTTGATTAGTTACCAGGTCAATTTCAGCAAAGCCCAGTTTAAGGCACTGAAGAATTAACACAGTGATTGGGTGCCTGGGTTCATTATGCCGTCTTCGTTGCACAAGATATAATTACAGTTGCAGAAAAGGCAAAGGCAGTATAGAACAGCGAGGAAGCCCTGGTGCACCACAGGTCCAAAGCTAAAAAGAGAGGTACAGTGCCCACCTATGGCAGTTTCCACTTTATTCTGAAAGCTGGCCTGGGAAGAATCTCCCAAACCTTTTCCTCGGCTCTCATTTCAAAGGAGTTGTGTGTGTGGTGATGATCTTTACATCTGGCAAGAAGTTTTAGATTCTAGATTTTGTCCTGCCTCGAGAGCGTGTGGGAGGAGCGTCCAGCAGCTTCTCAGCATCTTTCTCTTTCGGCAGAAACATTCCTCTGCTGCTGAAACTTAAAACAAGTGACTGCAGAGGAACACTCTAGAATTGTTCCAGTATTTGTAGAGTGAGCTCATTATTTATTACAGTAGCACCTCAAGAAAGAGCAGCCTCCCCTTTGTGTTAGGCGTCTGTTTTCCATGCGAGCTGCAGAAGCTGTTCTATTCTGCTCCCCAGGCACAATCCCTTCTGCTAGTTATTTATTCCCACAAGCATCTGTTTCTGGTGCCCAATAAGACTTTCGCTGAACCATTCAGAACCTCAGAGTGCCGGGCTCCCTGGCCCAGGCAGCGAGGAGGTCAGGGCTTGATCAGCTGGGAAGACCCAAACACCGGTGCATCTCGCAGCCATGTCTAACCGTGGCCAGGTTGAGGCTTAATCTTAATCTTAAGCCTGCAGTGAATCCGTGCCTAAGGTGTGGGCCTGCAGGGAGAAGATGTTGGTAGGATGTTGTGTTTGTATTTAGGTATGGTGTGTGTGTGTGTGTATATATATATACACACACACACATGCCTCTGACCATGGAAAGGATTAGGCAACCTTAACTACAGGCATCTCTGCCAGCTCTACCTGTAATACACATCCAGCTGGCTGAATTATTCAACAGTGCCCGTTTCCATTTCTCTGTCTGTATCCATCCAGCTGTTAGCAGCAGCATGCCCTTGGAGAACCTGCAGTAAGGGCAGCTCGCAGCTAGAGGGCAGTGCTCACTCTGCAGTTGAGCCTAGCACAGAGGTTCTGCCAGCATCCCAGAACTCACCATGTATAGTGCCGGGGGCATTCCTGCCCCTCCCAGCCTGGGGGGGGGGTTGAAGCTCTCTACACATAACAGTGGCCCCAGTAGAATTCACCTTTCATCAGAGGCCTCCACACTCATATCTGTCTCCTACCAACTAGCCCTGTGCTAATGAACACTAGCTATTCCCCTTTTGGGAGCTGCAGCAGCTCCCTAACAGGTGAGCTATATGGGTGCGTCGGCTGGGTTACCAGGTGTCCAGTTTTTGACCGGATCTCCAGTCGAAAAGGGACTCTGGTGGCTCCGGTCAGCACCGCTGACCAGGCGTTAAAAGTCCGGTCGGCGGCACAGTGGGGCTAGACAGGGTTCCTGTCTGCTGTGGCTCTGTGCGGCTCCTGGAAACAGCGGCATGTCCCCTTTCTGGCTCCTATGTGTAGGGGCAGCTGGGGACTCCACACGCTGCCTCAGCCCCAAGCGCTGGCTCTGCAGCTCCTATTGGCCGGGAATCGCGGCAATGGGAGCTGTGGGGCAGCACGAAGAGCTGCCTGGCTGTGCCTCTGCATAGGCGCCGGAGAGGGGACGTGCCGCTGCTTCCGGGAACTGCCTGAGGTAAGCACCGCCCGGAGTCTGCACCCTGAATCCCCTCCCACACCCCTCTGTCCCAGCCCTGATCCCCTTCCTGTCCTCTGACCCCTCAATCCCAGCCTGGAGCACCCTCCTGCACCCCAAACCCTTCAGCCCCAGCCCCACCCCAGTGCCCGCACCCCCAGCTGGAGCCCTCACACCCCCCGCACCTCAACCCCCTCCCCCAGCCTGGAGCCCCCTCCCACACCCTGACTCCCTCATTTCTGGCCCCACCCTGGAAACTGTAACCCCTCTCACACCCCAATTCCCTTCCTCAGCCCAGAGCCCCCTCCCACACCCCAAACTGCTCAGTTCCACCCCCCAGCCCAGAGCCCCCTCCTGCACCCCAATCCCCTTGTCCAGTGGTTAAGGCACTAGCCTGGGACTTGGGAGACCTGAGTTCATGTCCTGGCTTTGCCACAGGCTTCCTGTGTGACCTTGGGCAAATCACTTATCCTCTCTGTGCCTCAGTTCCCCGTCTGTAAAATGGGGCTCATAGCACTGCCCTGCCTTGTGATATAAACGTGGTCAGGATTATGATGGAGGTAAATGAAATAGAGACAGATCGTGGAAAGGTTGCATGTGAAGCATTGAGAGGATGTAAATGTGGTTCTTCTGAAGGTTTTTTGTTTGTCTGGGGTTTTTCTGGCAGGATGCAAAGCAGGGAAAATGAGAGAACTCGAAAAGTGAGCTGCTTCTCTGAGCAATGGTCCCTATGTGCAGGGCTGTCCCTAGCTATTCTGGGGCCCTATGCAACCCCCCCCCCCCACAGAGGTGGGGTGTGGGGCCCCAGGCCTCTGCAGGAGGAGCAGGAGGGCTGGCCCCAGGCCTTCGCAGGGGCGGGGGGGGCAGGCGAAGAACGGGCCCCAGGCCTCCACGGGGAGAGAGTGGGCCCCAGGCCTCCGCGGGGGGTGGGGTGGGGCTGGCTTGGGGGACGGAGGGAGCCACCCCCCAGCACTCACCAATGGCGTAGCTGGGGCCGGGTCGCTGCACTCCCACCACCGGTGAGTGCAGCACCCCCGGCCCTCCTGCAGAGCTCAGGAGAGTGGGGACGGGGCTGGGCAGGGGCGGGAAGAGGTGGGGCTGGGGCAGGGAAGGGGCGGGCGGGGGCAGAGCAGGGGCGGGGGTCATGGGGAAGAGCCGGAGCAGGGGCTGGAGCAGCACGCAGCTGCGCAGGGCACCAGGAAATTTGCAGTTGCGTACTTTGTGTATGAGTAAGGATGGCCCTGCCTATGTGTATTCCAAACGTGGGTGTGCATGCGCACCATGCGCCAGAAGTTGTCAGTAACAGTATCTGTTGACCCGACCCGGGTCGTATGCTGCCTCCTGCTCCAGGCAATGTTATAAGAGGCTGTGGCGGGGTGACACTCCTTCAGTTCCCTCTACCACCGCATGGTTGGAGTCGGAGTCCTCGTTCCTCCGTGCTCGTAGTCTGACTGCGAGAACGCGCTTGTCCGTCGTCTATAGTTAGATAGTTCTCTGTGTTCTTTTTATATAGATCGTTGATAATGTAGTTAGTCTTGCCCTGCTTGGGGCCTGCCCTGCCCTGCATTCCAGGGTTCAAAAACTGTGCATCATGCCCTTTCTCGTTCTCAGTGAGCAATGAGCACCCCGCTGCCTTTACTGCCTCAGGGAGGTGCATCTTGCTACGCACTGCGAGATCTGCCAGTCCTGGCCCCGCGGGGGTCGTCTATTACACCTTGGGAAGTTCCTTGTTGATGAGGCTTTCTGGCCATGAGCAGAGTCCGATCCAGGATCAGCGGAACCGATGATGCATCATCCTTCACCGGCAGCGAGTGCCCCACCAACCACCTCCCACCTGGATCCAGTGGTACCACTGGTGCAGGACAAACCCAAGGGCTGTCATGGGCATTGCAGCGAGTCCCCGTCGCAGACTGCTGCCAAGCACTGCGTTCCCTCCCCAAGCTGTGCCAGGTTGGGTGAGACGGCACATGCAGACCCTGCCGCACCGCCTCCTAAGTGGGAAAACTAAGTGGAAGAAGGACGCACTGGTACCGCTGCCTGCCTGCTGTCCTCCATGATATGTGCCTCTGCCACGACCAGTCTCCCCACACTGTGCACGGCTCCACACTCCAGTGGTCCTAGAGACGTCCCCTGGACTCCTGGGCACTTTGAACCTCTCCTACCAACAGTGTATTTGGACTTACTGTATCCACCTGCTCCCAGTGCCACAACCCCCTACTCCAGCGGATACACCGCTCCTCCTGGGACAGAGACCACGCCCGCACCGACAGCTCCCCCGCTATGGAGGTTTCCTCAGAATCTGAAATCTAGCAGGTAGCTATCGACTTGGGTATACCCTTGGAGGTGGTCCAGCACCACCACCAACCGTTGGACATCCTCCAGCCCAGGGGACCATCTTGTGTCGCACTGCCCATAAACGACATTATCCTCTAGCCTGCACGGGCAGTCGGGCATATGTCAGCCTGCTGTCCCCCATGGCTAAGAGGGTGGAATGCTGGTACTTTGTCCCATCCAAGGGGAGCTGACTTTCTCCCCGCAGCCCCCAACTACTTCACTGGTGGTGCACGCAGCGACTGAACAGGTGAGGCAATGCTCATATGCCTCTTCCCTCCTCTCCCCCTCCCCCCACAGTAGAGTGGCAAAATGTCTCGACCTCCTGGGCCATAAGGCTCACTCCTTCGCGGCCCTGCAGTTCTGCATCTCCAGCTGCCAGGCTCTGCTAGCGAAGTATGACTTCAATAACTATGCCAAGCTAGCTAGAGGACTTGCTGCAGGACAAACAGTGGCGCTTCCAGGCCCTTGTGGAGGAAAGTCGCCTGACGGCCAAGGTGGGCCTCCAAGCTGTGGTAGATGCAACAGATACATCCTCCTGCTCCCTTGCCATGGATGTCATCATGTGACAGGAGTCCTGGCTGCAAGTCTCTGGCTTCCTGAGGGAATTCCAGACCACTAGCCAGGACCTCCCCTTCAAAAAGGACCAGCTGTTCTCGGCAAAGTCCCTCCACTCCCTGAAAGACTCAAGAGCGACACTTCGGTCTCTCTGAATTTTCGCCCCAGCAGAAACAGCAGTGACCACCCTTCTGACCGTTCTCCTACACACCATACCAGGCCACCTATCCCTGGTTCCAGGAACCCGTGCGACGGCACTCTCCGTCATAGCATCCACGACCATCAGTCACCACCATCGCTTCCACTTTACCGCAGCATCAACCCAAAGCCCAGTTTTGACATGCGTGTCAAGAACTGTGAGCTCCCCCACCCATCACCTTTGGGGGCCAGCTTGCCTTGTTTGCCCACAACTGAGGCAAGATCACCACGGAGTTGAGTCCTAGAGGTCGTATGGCATGGTTATTCCATCAAATTCCTTGCCTTCCCTTCCCACTGCCCCCACCCCACCCCCAAGGATGCCTACTGGGAGTCCCTCTCATCACAGCCTCCTACAACTTAAGGCGGACATCCTCCTCGCGAAGGGCACGATTGAACGAGTGCCCGATCTCGTTGTCAGCAAGGGCTTCTACTCCCATGCTTTCTTATCCCAAAAGAGGGAGGAGGACTCGGCTCTGTACTCTATCTCCACCTACTCAACACCTTCCTCATGAAAGCCAAGTTCCATATGGTGACGCTCGCATCAGCCATCCCTTCCCTTGCCCAGGGAGCATGATTCACAGCTATCGACATAAAGGATGTGTACTTTCACATCGACATCCATCCGGCTCACCGCAAGTTTCTTCGCTTTTGTGTGGGCGACAACCACTGCCAGTTCAGAGTTCTCCTCTTTGGCATTGCAATGGCCCAAGGATCTTCATGAAAGTTTTCATGATCATGGCAGCTCAACTGAGGTGACTGGGGCACTCTGTGTTCCCTTACCTGGATGACTGGCTTCTTGTTGCACCATCCCTCGCCGAGGCTACGTCGGCCATCTGTGCTCTCGGCGCTCTCCTCACCGCTCTTGGCATCTGTATCAATGAGGAGAAATCTGTGCTTGTCCCAAACCAGACAATGCACTTCATTGGTGCACTCCTGGATTCTGTGGCAGCTTGGGCCTTTCTCCAGGCAGACCATTTTGACGGGCCTCGTGGTGACCCCCTTTGATATCTCCATCCCAGCCCCCACCCTCACCATGGATGCCTCTCTAGTCAGTTGGGTTGCACACCTGGACAGGCATGCAACCCAAGGGGCTTGGACTCTGTGCGAGGCCAGCAATGTCTGAAGCTGCTGGTGGTCTGCTTGGCCTGCTATGGCCTGTCCCTTGTCCATGCTTGCTAGGTTCAGATCCTCTGCGACAATATGACTGCAGTGGCCTACATAAACAGGCAAGGGGGCACCAAGTCCTAGTCACTCTATGTGGAGTTCATCCACCTCTGGAACTGGTGTATCTGCCACAATGTCACACTCCACGTGGCGTACCTCCCAGATATGCAGAACTCTGGCAGATGTGCTCAGCCGGACCTGGTTCCTCAATCACGAGTGGGAGCTACATGACCCCAATCTCTCTTCCATTTGCTGTGCCTGGGCCCCCATCGCTGGGACCTTTTCACCACTCACGAAAATGGCAAGTTTTCCCTCTACTGCTCCCGGGAAGCAAAGGGTGCATGATTCCCAGAATGATACTCTCCTCCTTCCATGGCACGACGGTCTCCATTACACCTTTTTCCCCCATTCCACTCCTTCCCCAAGTCGTATGCAAGATCCACCAAGACCTGGCCATGGTCCTACTTATACCCCATTCTGGCCTCGTCAGTTTTGGTTTACAGACACTCTGCCCGCCCCAATCCATCTCCCTGCACTGCTGGACCTCCTTACCCAGGATCAAGGCAGAGTCCAATATCCCAGCCCAGGCTCGCTTCGACTGATGACCTGGTGTTTGGATGGGGCTCGCACGTAGACAACGCTTTTTCGACACCGGTGCGAAACATACATGCAGCAGACGAACTTCCACATGAGCATGATACACAGCGAAATGGGAACACTTCACCTCCTGGGCTCAACATTATCACCTCCCCCTCTGGGGCGGCTCAGTCCGGGAAGGTGGGGATGATCTCCTAGAACTTCCCTCCAGCTTCACCCTCAGCTCAGTCCAGGTCCACTTGGTGGCGCTTAGTGCCTCCCTCCCACCGGTGGATGGCCACTCACTCTTCATCCACGCAACCACCACCTGATTTCTGAAGTGGCTGATGAACAGCTTCTCACCGGTCCTTAAACCTACACCCCACTGGGACCTCAAACTTGTACTCCACCCTCACCAACCCAACCCCCCCTCCCCTCAAGCCCCTAGCTATATGCTCCCTCTCCCACCTATCCATGAAGGTCATCTTCCTCTTGGCCATCACTTCTGCTTCTGAATTGATGGCCATGATGGTCAATGCCATGTATATGGTCTTTCATAAAGACAAGGTCTCCCTAGGCCTTCACTCTAAGTTTCTCCCAAAAGTGGTCTCAGAGTTTCACCTCAACCAGTCCATTCACCTCCTGGTCTTCCATCCTAAGCCACACACCATGCTACACCAGTGGACAGGACCTGCATTCATTTGACGTCCGGCCGTGCGCTTGCATTCTACCTTGACAGAACCTGCACCTTTCACACCTCTCCACACTTCTTCCTGCCCACTGCAGAGAGGACTTGGGACCAAGCCCTCTCTTCACAGCACATATCAAAGTGGGTCTCTACATGCATCAGAGAGTGCTGTGTGTGGTCTAACACCCCGTCACCCGGCCGGATTATAGCCCACTCAATGCGGTCGCACATGACCACCTCTGCCTCTCTGGCAGACATCTCCTGGCGCAACATATGCCATCGCTCAAGCAGCAGCGGAAGATGTGGCCATGGGTCATGGCGTCCTGCAGATGGCGATACCTCTTGCATCCTTGCACCCACCTCCAAGCTGACCATTGCTTGATATTCACCCGTGTTTGGAATACATATAGGGACCATCACTCGAAGAAGAGGAGGAGGAAATTACTTACCTGGAACTGGAGGTTCTTCAAGATGTGTGGTCCCTACTTGTATTCCAGTATCTGCCCACTGCCCCCTCTGTTGCAGACCGTGCTGCTCAGCAGTAAGAGGGCAACTGAAGGAGCGTTGCCCTGCCTGGCCTCTTGTAACCTCACCAGGAGCACAAGGCAACACATGACCCATGTGCAGGTCAATAGACACTGCTACTGAAAACTTCCAGCTCCGAGCGCATGGCACATATGCGCACTAGTGTTTGGAATACAAATAGGGACCACGCTTCTCAAAGAACCTCAAGTTCTTGGTAAGTAACCTCTTCTTTTATTCCAAAAGAAATTCAACCTTTATTTTTTTTTTAACCTTTGAAATATCACGAATGTTGATCTGGTCTTTCCAGCTCTATCTGCAGGGCTTTTGGGGGCGTCAGGTGTGTCTATTTTGCGCTTTCTCCACTGTTAACCAAAGAGATGGAGGTGCTGAATCTTTAACAGAGGCATCTTTTCTTCCACCTGTATGTGAGGTATTTGAGTCAAATGGCTTCACAAAAACAGTCTAGATTAAAAACTGCCTTCCCTCTCAATTAACCAGGTTTCACTTTCTTTATATCTGTGATATCACAATGCTCCCAGTTTTCGAACACTCCATAGAGTCCAGGATAGACAACACATGAATTGAATGACCCAATGTAAAAAAATAAGCAAGCAAAGAACCCCTGGAGAACACTTTGGGCTTCTTTTATACATAATAAGGGAGCAAAACAAATGGTTTCCATTTGCAGGTCACTGTTATCACTGCTTTTATCAGGCAGGGTATTGCCCCCTGAACACTACAGAAATACAGAGCCCAGTCTGGTAACACTCATGCAAGTAATGTCATTGCAGAATGAGTCGACTCCTCCGAGCAGTGCCTACTTGAGGAGTTACAGGTTTGGGCCCTAAGAGAGCAGATGAGCCCATTAATAGTTTGTATTGTAATAACATCTTTCAGCTGGGAGATCTCAAAGTGCTTTACAAACAATCATTATCTCTCCCAACCCCCTGGTGAGGCAGGGGGGGAATGTCCAGCACACAGAGATTAAGTGACTTGGCAGAGCTGTGAACAGAATCCAGGAGTCCCAACTCCACCAGTCCCCAATATTTGTACAAGGTGGAAGTGTGGCCTAGGAGTTACAGCCAGCTGCCTCTGGACAGCTGTTGTTGTTACCTGATATCCCAGCTGGGGTGTACCCAGTGCAATGCCAGTGAGCAATCCCCTACTCCAAACGTGCTCAGACACAGAGAACAGACTAGATATGTCTCCCTGGAGCAAATAACAAAGACATGAGGGTGGGTAATTAACACTAGGAGAGTGAGAGTCTGTGCATCTCCCTGCCCCGATGGCTGGTCCTTGTGATGTATTGAAAACTATATGTTTAAAATCATAAGCTATCACTTTCAGAGTAAGGGGTTTCCTGGTCCTGCTTGTAGGGGAGGGGGCTGTGTAGGGAAGTAAACAGTCTGGGTTTTATTGTGCATGCGCTGTGCTGTGAGTCTGCAAAGAGCCAGCCTAGAGCAAAGTGGGGTGACTGGTGCCTCTCTGCCTTAGGGTTGGGGAATTTCCCCCGAATTCATGTTTGGTTATGCTTACTCTAAGGTTCTGTAAGGTTTCATATGATTTATTGAACGTTTTGCTATGTTTGCAGTTGATGTAAGGTTATGGGAATTCAAATCAAAGATGGAGTCTGAACATTCAAAGTGGCGTTTGCCTTGAAGGACATCAGTGACTCATATTGGTACCCCATCTTCATGGACAGTTTCATGTGAAAAATAACGGACTGTGGGGTGACCAGTTCTAACTGGCTCCACCACAGAATCTTCGCACCATCGAGGTTACAAATAGACTGCGCAAAACGGACATTCTTGTTGTCCATTCAGAAGGCAGCCAAGTGCCGTATTGTTTACGTGGGCAACGGACCAAGATTCATCTGATCCAGATGGCAACAACATCATCTTACCTGCACCTTACCTGTGGTCTCCTGGTTCCTGATCCATCCTCCATCTGTGGGTCTGGGTTCCAGCACTGCCAACCCAGGAACTCTTCCTTGGACTGAGCCTGGCCAGGGACAACAGTTGAAGGTCCTGGGTCCAATGATCTCAAGCTGCAAGCAAGGCACTCCCCATTATCAACCTGTCCAGAAGTCATCAGACAGCAGTACAGTATTTAGGGTTTTTATGTTTTATGTTAGGCTGTTACCAAGGGAGGGGTCATTTGGGGACCTGAGCTTCAGGCTCATTCAGGGAAGCAACCACATCTGCGTGTTTATTATTGTTTGTTTTTTCCCCCTGTTATCCCACACTTTGTTGTTTATCCCTAATAAACCTGTAGTTTGTTTTTGAAGAATCTCTTTCTCTCTCACTTTTCTGTTTCACCGCACCACACTGGTGGGAGGTGGGACTGACATTACTGCTCCCCAGGTGATCTAAGTCTATCATATGTAACTAAACTATTGTATGTAAAGTAAATAACGTTTTTAAAATGTTTAAGAAGCTTCATTTAAAATTAAATTAAAATGCAGAGCCCCTCGGACCGGTGGCCAGGACCCGGGCAGTGTGAGTGCCACTGAAAATCAGCTCGCATGCGGCCTTCGGCACGCGTGCCATAGGTTGCCTACCCTTGTGATAGACCCTGAGGCCCAAACAAGAACCTGGGCCCTGTAAGCCAGAAGTAGATTCTTTTGTTTAAATTAGGGAACAGCCTGCTTTCTCTTGGTTTATGCTTCTTGTGTGGTAAGGTTCTGGAATTTAAGAATAGAATTAGTCTTATGATGCAACCTTCCAGAAAGAATGTTTGAGGTTTTTAATCTACCTTCTCTGTTTTGATGTTGTGGACGTAACTGTCCACATAAGAGGTTAATGGTCTGTTACTGCTGCCAGCTAAGGGAATTTGATCCTTTAATTTGAGCACTAGCAGCTCATGCTTTGAGTGAAGAAAGTCCTGGGGCCAACCACCCCTGCCTATGGCCCTTCTGGGGCCAGTTACTTGGGTATTTCACATTTACATGATTTCATCCTCCAGGCCTGGAGGGAATGGACTGAATTCCAAATGATGCGTTTTAAGATCATTTTGAAGATCTGTACAAAGAACCTCTGTCTTACCGGACGACTTACTCATTTCCTGGGTTGATCCCCTCCCCACCACTGCAGGTAACTTCATGTCACTTCTGACTTTAAGTGGCTTTAAATAGCAACTCTCAGCTTTGCCAGTGTGCACTTTGTAACATTTTTTAAAATAACAACACATGCAGAATACCTGTCAGTTGTGTGTGCATAATATATGACTAACTGCACATGAAAATAACATGATTGCACATGGGAACTGGATAATTTTGTGTATGAAAATGCTCTGGATAATGCTCCTGCAACAGGCTGACTTTTGTGCACCTGCTCGGAGTACAGCTGCTGGAAGAAGGAATTCCCTGTGTGGGCTGGTAGGGAAAAGACTCTGCCCTTAGGCTATGGAGTAGCAGCACAGCAGCTCTGCAGTCACCGGGCTGTGGTAGCTCAAGCATGTGCTGGCATATCTGAGCAGTTGTGGTTCATAGTCCGGTTCTGTGGAGGTGTGCTTCACAACCCCAGGCAGTTGGGACTTTCTGCACAAACGCATGCTTGCTCTTGCCCAACAGAACCACACCAGTTCTGTCTTACCCAGGGCCATCCATACCCTCCAAAAGGAGGAAGGACAGGATTCGTCCCTTAGTTATGATAGAGAAGCCATGGGAGAGAGACAAGCTGCAGAATGTTGAAACTGTTCTACACTGCATAAGACCTGGGTTAGTGACCTGAGCACAGGTCTGGGAGCCAGGAAGCCTAGGAGTTTTAATCCTGGCATGGGAATCAAATTCCTCTCTCAGGTTGGGCACATCATACAGAGCTAGGATGATCAGACAGCAAGTGTGAAAAATCGGGACGGGGATGGGGAGTAATAGGCGCTTATATAAGACAAAGCCCCAAATATCGGGACTGTCCCTATAAAATCGGGACATCTGGTCACCCTATACAGAGCCTTGATATTACTTGCAGTGCAACCAATGGCAACATTTCCTAGTCATTTTAGCAGGGGTGAGGGCAGGCCCTTAACCTCTATGGTCTTTCCTTTCCGGTGTCTGTAGTGTATATGTATTGGGTAGTATCCTTTTAAATAGTTGTGAGCCCTCTCGTGGGCGCTCACTGTGTTCTATGTTTTAGAACGCAGTCGGAGCAGCAGCATGTGTGTAGCTAGGCCTGGCCTTTTGTGTATATTAAGTAGATAGGGTGATTTGGACTCCCACAATGCCCTCGCAGTTTCTACAAATTATTTTCTTGTGCAAGGAGCAAAAGACAGACCAACCTTTAAAACAGGACCACAGTAATTCTTACCAGCAAGACAAATTAGTGTTTAAAAAGTGTGATTTATTATTAGTTTCCCCTGTTTTGGATAGGCAAATGCTGTTAGGAATCAATAAAATTGTCCACAGCCTCTCAGGTGCTGTTGTGTGTTATTTGTACCATAATAAGGGACTGTTGGCAAATTTAATCAGAGCAAAAAGTTTGATATACACTTAAAAAAACACACCAAAAAACGCACCATGGCTGATGAAAACTCAGCCTGCCCTAATGTCATTGTGTTGTATCCTGCTGATTTGGGGTTGGGAGGAGAAGGGAAATCAGGGGGCTTCCAAAGAATAAAAGTGACAAACAGCCCTTAAATACTTTCCAAAGCAACCGCTTATCCCCACACTAAGCCTCTCTTTGTTTGGTTTCCTGACACTGGCCTGAATGAGGATGTAGCACTGCACAATTGGCCTGGCACTATCGGATGCTAACACAAACCTGGCATGAAGAGGAAAGCTGCTCTCCTCCTCTGAATGAAACGTTACGGCATGGAGCAGTCCGGCAAAGGAAGTTCCGTCCGGTTTGGGTTTAGTGGACACAGTAAGGGACTTTTCAGTGTGGAGGGGACATAACAGATAGAAAGGATGAGCTCTTGGTTAAGGGACTCACCTGTGATTCAGAAGAGCTGGGTTCAATTCCTGCTCTGTCACAGACTCTCTGTATACCTGGGGCCAAGTCACTGAGGCCCAATGCTCATTGGTGTTTAGGCACCTAACTCCCATTGACATCAGTGGTGTGCTAGACACCAATGGGAGTCAGGCACCTAAATACCTTTCAGCATCTGGGCCTTAATTTCTCTGTATCTCTGTTCACTATTGGTCAAACAGGGATGACGTCGCCTTCCTCCCACCCTTTGTCTTGTTTTGGCACCTTTTCAGGCCATACCATGTGTCTGTGCAGCTCCTAGCACAATGGGGCTCTGGACTGGCTTAGGGTCGCTAGGTGCTACCATAATACAAATGATGATGATAACCCAGATCTCCTGTGGCCCCATGTGTGGTTAGTGGCGAGGGCACTACACTGGAACTCAGGAATTCTTGGTTCTATTCCTGGCTCGGCCACTGACCTGCTGGGTGAGTCCCCGCATTTCCTTTCTCTGTTTGCCTACCCACCCTTTGTCCATTTGGCCCATACTACCTCCCACAACTGTGAAACTTCAGTGCCCACGGCCCAGAGTCTCTTCAGAATTGGGTGTCCTTCCTCACCACTGATTCTAGCCTAACACAAAAGTAGTCCCCTGTTCAACCCAGGGGGATTACTTTATGATGACATCATCATCATCCCAGAGGGTGGAAGAACACACAGGTGGGGAGCAGTGTGAATGTCACAATATATGGGAGAAGCCCTGGCAGGGAAAGTCTCATGCACCAGCTCTTGGAAGCGCTGCTGGTACAGGTGTCTTGGGGGGGCTCTGCCTGTCCCCAGATAGCATGGGGGCAGCCAGCATTAGGTATCCCTGCCTGGGGACCCAGCAATATGTCCTGAGCTAAATTATCCACCTTTTAAACTCTCTTGTCTTCCTTCCGTCCTGGCAGGTGAGCTGTGTATGTGAGAGATGATTTATTAGGAGGAAACGGCCTTGTTCTGCAGCTGGAGGAGCAGGGCCAGCCTGGGAGCCTAGCCATGGGGCTGGCATGAGCAGAGAAGGGAGCATCCCTATGCCAGACCTCCCGAGGCCCCAGCATTAAGCAGCACCGCTTTGGCTGGCTGTCTGTGAGACTGCCAAGGGCGAAAAGGGTGGGTGGGTGGGTGGGTGTGTGTGTTCCCAGAGGCGATTTGGACTGGGGGAGAAGGAAAGCTGCCCCATCTGTCACTGTCCCCCTTTCACCTACTCCTACAGGTGGCTTCCCATCCAGCCTCTCGCTTGCATGCCACCTTGTTGCCCTCCTCCCCCCAGCACATGTGGCTGTGTGTGAAGATGACTGATACCCACCCTAGTCTTTCCTGCTAGAAGAGGCCCTGTGTGGACCTGATCGAAGCAGAGACCACACACCCCAGGCAGCAAGGTAACTGCGTGCCGAGAGGGAGGGGGTTAGGACTCCAGAGGAAACGAGTCTGGTGTCTCTTTAAGAGGCTGAGCTCTGGCTCCTCTGCCCTGCTTTGTTTTATATGCAGGCTGGGAGGGGATGGGCTAAGAGTTTTTACCACCTCTGCCAGCTCACTCGCCGCATGGCACTTCCCCCGGGGGGGCTCATTAAACAGGAGGCAACCAGCAAGGGGCGGAAAACCCGAGGCCAGGAAGGAATGGGAGCACGAGCCCCCAGCTATTGATCTGCTCTCTGCCCCCCGGGAGCCCCATATTCCCGCCCCCCCGGCTCTGTCTGGAGGAGGGGCGGGGGTCTTTTTCCTAATGCACGTGTCGGAGCTGGAGGGGCTGGAATAATCCCCGCTGCGGCTGGGGGGGAAATTGACACAAAAGAGCCCTGGAGGGTGAAACTGAGGCAGGCTGCCGGATTTTTTCAGCCATTTCTTGCTGAGTTCTCGGGAGATCTGCTCCGTCTCCGATCGATGCAGAGAGAGATTCGCCAGCTGCAGGAGGGAAAAGCCAGTGCGTGTGTGTGGCGGCGTAGGGGGGACGGGCTGTAACCGGGGGTCCCGAACAAAAGGCAAATCGGGCCACCAAGTAACCCCCCCTTTCCCCCGCACGCGCTCTTTGCAACCAAATCCAGCTGGAGGAGCCAGGCTCTTCGGGAATGCTTTGTGTCGGGCTGCTTTCGCTTTGGACTCCGCTCGGGAAGGAGAAAAAAAATGGTGCATGATTCAAACCGTGAGAGAGGCGATTTTCTGCTGCCTGGGGGGAGTGAAAAGTGGAGAGCTGGGGGAACAAGCGATCGGGTTGTGCTTTTGCCCTTCTAGCTCTCCCCCAGTATAAACACTCATTTCCCCCCCTGTAGGAAGGGGAGATTGTTGCCCGGGGAGCCATGAACTGAAGCTGCTTCTTGGATTGTTTGTGTTTTAACTCTTCCAAGTACCACAAGTGAGCTGCAGATCCCTTGTGTTTGGAAATCTCGCCGCGTTTGGGGAAGGAGGGGCGCGATGGCGTCTGGCTTTTCCAATGGACCCTGCGTCCAGAACGAAGCGGAGGTGGTTCACCTCTGCAGGAGTCTGGAAGTTGGCACCGTGATGACTTTGTTTTACTCGAAAAAATCGCAGAGGCCGGAGAGGAAAACTTTCCAGGTGAAGCTAGAAACCAGACAGATCACTTGGAGCAGAGGGTCGGAGAAAATAGAAGGAGCGAGTAAGTGGATTCTTCTTCCTTCTTTCTTTCTTTCTTTTTTTAAACAACTAACCATTGTTGCCTCTGATTCCCAAAACATCCGAATATGGCTATGGGTGGGCAGTCTTGTGGTGCATGGAGGTGAGGATGGCCCTTGACAGGCTGTGTTTTGGCTAAGCAAGGATCTCTGTAAAATAGATGCCGCAGTGAAAGTTTCCCTAACCAGTTTATTTTCAAAATAACAACATTTTTTTTCTCTAGTTACACTACTGGTATGGAAGTGGTAGTGCTACCCAAACCTGGATCTAAAACTGACATATACATTTCTACCTAGCTTCAGATTCTGGCCTCTTGCCCATCTGGAGTTACTATTATTCCGTTTTATTATAAACACTCATTTCTCTCAGAGGAAGAAGTAGATCTGTCTTAATCATTGATAATTCATCTGTTTTGGCCCATTTTATGTTCTCTCCCTCCCCCACCCCACCTCCTAAAACTTCAGCAGAACTGCCAGAGAAAAATAGATTTCCTGTTTCCTCAGGATTTAAAAACTAAAAATATTTTTAATCCCTCCTTGCTGCTGTAATGTAGTGTATCTAGGTTCTCATGGTCTGAGTACCCGAATATATGTGTGTTTGTGTGTGTGGAGTAAAGTGAAGTTTAGATTTTTGTATTTCACTTGCAAGAGCAAATGATCCAAAAAGGCTGAAGTCTTTGGAGCTAAATTGGGTTATTTAACCTTCTGCCCTGCTTTTAGAAAAGTTGCATTTCCCCTACACAGACACCCTACCATCTTTGATTTGTTGGTTGTTGGGAATCACACTACATGTAGATACAAACTCCTTTTGTTATCAGTGCCTGCTTACGAAGACAGCAGTCTAGCCACTTAGATGGAAACTCTTAACTGTCTGTAGACCTAATTTTTATCTTAAAGCCATTAACTAGTTGGCTGCTTTGTTTACTCTGGTATTTAAAGTTGTGGACAGAGTTGGTAGGTCCAGCCCGATTTTGATCACTGCAGTGAGGTCAGATCTGAAGCAATGGAGGGCTGGAGAGAGAGATTTCCCTGCCAAATACAGGTGAAGAAATTAACATTGTGTGTAGTGACTTCTGCTGCTTTTCATTTTCCTTGAGCTCGATAAGAATCTGCAAAACAAGAAAGGTTGTCTGTCAAATAAGCTATTGAGTGACCAATTTCTCTCTTGCAGGCACATAAGCAGATGTTGTCACAGCTGGGTGGTGGATTGATGAGTTATAATCCTCTTGTAAACTCTGCTAGCTAAACTGTAACATACTAATATAATTATAGCCAGTAATCATTATATGGCTAGTACTCTGATGTGCATTAGCTAATAGGGGCTGTAGTCTGGTATGAAGTTGGTTCCAGTAAGAATGGTGCCTGTAGGCTAGGTCTAAAGTGAGGGGTGCATCCTTTGTTTCTCTGGCCTTGCAATGTTTGCAGTAAGAAATGGGCATCAATATTGAATTCTAAAGGAGAGTGGCTCTCTCCTGTCTCCTTCATGAAACAGCATGATAATTGATAAGGTATCTGGTTTCTGCATTTCTGTCTGCAAGCTAACCATCTGCTACGTGATCAGATTGCCTGGTTCATAAGTAGAGTGGTGTGTGTTAGTGTTTAGATACTCTGGTGATGGGTGCTGTAGAAATCAGACACTAAATTGCACTCTAGAAAGCTGGATCTTTATTTGACTTTCATCTTGGTAAGTGACTGCAAAAAGTTAGGATAAGGTTGGAGTCTGTGACAAACCCCCTCCCCCATGATATATTACTAACAGCACCTCTATAGCAGAGGATAGCTAAGCTTTACAGAAGGCAACCCAATAATTTAAACCCTTCTTCTGTTTTTACATGTAGCACTTGAGGCAGGAGAGAAGAACACTTTTTTTTTTTTTTTTTTTCCATTTGTTTCCTTTGTGCATTTGACAACACTTTGTGGGTAATGGGACTCAGGGTTTCCAGCATAGTCAGGCCCTGATCCTGCAAGCTGCTCTGTGTAGGCAGACCCATAAGCAGACCTGTTTGCTAGTTCAGACCTTAGTCAGTTTTCCTTGTTGTTTGATGTGGCTCTTTAACACAATGACAAGAATGAGAAAAGCATAGGAAATAGTGCACGTAAACCCACAAAGACTAGCAGGGGGCTCAGGTGTTGGGAGTCAAACTGGAAACTACTTTTAACTCCTCTCTTCTTTCCAAGTTGCTCAGGGCCCTTTTTAATTACGTCCAACAACCCCACTTTGTAAGGCGAGTAAATATTATCCCTATTTTGCAAGGGGGAACAGGGACTGAAACACACAAAGGAGAAGTGACTGACGCAAGGTCTGGTCTGTTTCTTATATTCTTATACTGCCTCATCATCATATATATTAGCACCTTTCGATGGTGCACGGAGCGTCATGATGAAACGTACAATGAGTCTGCGACAGACCCAGGACTAGAACCCAATGGTTGTCCTAGTCCCATGCGTTAGCCACTAGATCACAGTTCCTCCTCACAATACATTGTGATTCTATCTTGATGCCCAAAACACAGAGGTTTGAAACATTTAATATTGCCAAGGGAGGTGTCAGTGGAGCTGCTTTTCCTGCAGGACCAAGGGAGGGCAAGCAGAGCCTATTTCCATTTGTTAGGCTAATGCCTTATGAAAGAAGAGTCTTGGGACAGCTGGAGCCCTGCAGCCTCTCCTTGCCAAAAGCATTAGGGGCGTAGGTGAAATCTAAGCAACACGTCTCCTCTGTAACAGGGAGGGCAGTGTGTAACTATTTATTAGCACGATAAAGGGAGTTGGGTAATAGGTACATCGCCTGACTCCCCTTCTCTGTCGTCCAACGTAAGCTGTTTCTCTTCACTTTCGAGGCCCTTCACGGCCTATCCCTGCCGTACCTATCGTCTCTCGGTCACTTTCGAGCTGTTGGCGCTTGGCGGTGCCTGGCCCACGATGCCAGCCTCCAGTTACACTTGCAAATAGGCACCTCCGCACTTTCTCCTGTGCTGCCCCACGCACTTGGGAGATGCTCCCCGTAAACGTTGCAGAGCTCCCTCATAATCCACCCTCAAAACTCCCTTTTGCCGTGATGCCTACAAAGTGCTTTGGGCTGCTGGTGTGCTGAGACCCCTGCCTGTCATGCTGACCGGTATTGGCTCATCATTTCCTCGTAGCCCCGACCTGTCTGTATCCGTATGTTGTCTTTCATCTCACACTTAGACTGTGAGCTCTTTGGGGCAGGGACTGTCTTTTTTTTTTTTTTTTTTGCTCTGGGTTTGTACAGCACCTAGCACAGTGGGGTCCAGGTCCATGACAGGGGCTCCTACTGCAATACAAATAATAAATGTTGCGGGTAAGGTTGGGTAATAGAGGTGGGAGAGGGTTGATTTAACTGCAATAGTTAGAGTTGATGGTGGGATTTGATTTCCCACTTCAGAGAGAAGACTATAAAGGGAAGTGTTAGGCGGAAATAGAAATGACAGTTTCCTGACTGAACAGGGCTGAGTTCTTGAGTTGTGTGCATGCCAAGAGGCTGCAGAGATCGTTCAGGTGGCTGAAGCAACTGTAAAAGAGAGCCGGATGACATCTTGTTTCAATAGCATCTTCCCTCTGGGTGTATCACAGAAGGACTTACAGAATCTGCACATCCAGGGATCGCTGGACTCGCTGCAGAAATGCAGTTTTCTCTGGGGTGGAATATGCCAGCGTTTCTGTAGTGCACAGTCACAACAATTTAGGGACTTATCGATATAGCTTCGTGCTGGGGATTCTTACCTAATTTTAGGCTGGAATTTGCAAAGGGGCCCAAGGGAATTAGGTGCACAGCTCCTGTTGACTTTAACACTATTACATTTTTTCATAAGTGTATCAGATGAATTTTTTATTTTATTGCCTTGGTCCAGTAGACAGGTTTGTTAGCTTTAAGCAAGTAGGTAAAACGGTGTGGGACTGACGGTCTGTGAGAATTCTTCCCCTTCTAATGACAATATATTAGAGTTTCAAGAACAAACTATGTACGTTAAAGTTTCCTGGATTTTTCAGATTTTTGAGGCCCCAGTCTTGCAAAGACATAGGCACCTGATTAAACGCCTACATAGAAGTAATGCCATTGACTTTGAAGAGACTATTCATGTGTGAATTTAAGCAAGGGCACAATAAGTCTTTGAAGGATCGGGATCCAAGCTAGACCATTTGCTGTTCGATAACAAACTTCCTTCAGCTTCTTGGGAAATAAAGGATTTTTAATGGGTGATTCTAAAGTTAGGCACCTAAATAAGAATGGCTTGATTTTTTCAGAGTGGCTGAGCACGTGCAGCTCCCATGGCATTCAGTGGCCTCTGAGAGGCAGGGCACTTACATTTAGGCACCTAATTATGGAATTTAGGCACCCTAATAAGAGACAAATAACTTGCAGGAAAGTGGGGGCTTGTAACAGCGTGGATGTGAGTGGTGCAGATAGCACAGCTGTATTGTGCTATTGCTCAGGTCCCATCCTCTCGCACCATGCTGCTGTGTAAGGCTTTCCATGGGTGGCAGTTTTAGTAGCTTGCTTGTCTTTCTGGCTGTCTTAGCAACTGACTTTGAGGCCATGACCTCCAGGTTGGAGAGGGCCTTGCACCTTTGGCTGAAGAAAGGTCCTGACTGTTGGTGGTCATTCACAAATGTAGCACTCTTAGCTCTGGGGTCCTCCCCTAGTACCAGCTGGGTTACATTCTTGCCTCCCCAAGGTCCTCTTGTAGTAAAGTTTGTCACTATTCCTGTTCTGCCCTGAGCTCTGCAGTGTTGTGACCCGCTCTTAGTTTTGTTCCACCTTAGAGGTGGCTGCATTTCCCTCCTGGTTGAAGTGCTCTTTTAGGGCCCAGTCCTGTGAGGCATTGAGCATACTTATGGGTGCAGTGCGTGCTCAGTAGGTCACAAGAACAGGGCCTGAGTGTGCTTTAAGGTATTTTGAAGCGAATGGCGCTATGTGAACCTGATCTAGCAGGCCAACACTCTTACACGTGGTGTCTGGAGTTAGGCTCCTAAATCCCTATTTAGTCATACACGTAAAAGTGGCCTGACTTTCAAAGGTGCTCAACACTCTTACTCAGGTGCCTAAATGTAGTCTGGATTTGATTGCCAATTAATTGGAGACAGCTAACCCAGTTGTAAAGGCTGGAGTGGAGAACTCTGCACGTCTGTGGCTGACCCAAGGCTGAGAATGCACCACAGCAGCTGCCTGCCAGCACGCTCTTCCCCAAATTCCATCTGCATGCCTCCACCATGGACAGACTAGACTTCCTCACATGCCACCTTCAGCACAGTCCTGTGAAACTACGTACAGAACAGGAGGTTTGGGGAAGTTCGTGCAGGGAGGCTGGAGTCCTATGCGGCCGGAGTTAAGGCTACTGTGCTAATGGAGAGGTGGATGTGTGGATGGGGAGTAGAGGGGATGTATTGCTGGTACCCAAAACTTTTCATTTCCTTGCTTTGTAGGTTTTGCGTTAGGTATATTACGTAAAAAGCAACCTTAACTGACCCGCAGTTTTGGTGTGTTAATTGCCCAGGTGTGGGCTTTGTTTAGTTAACATCTCCGACAAAGAAACAGTTTCTTTCAGGCAGAATAGGATTTTCAGCCAGCTGGGCTCTATGATGAAGAACCTTTTCTGTGTGGGAGGAGCCATCGCTGTGATAATCTTGCTGTTAACGATTCAGTTAGCTCCAGAGCTCTGTCGCTCTTGATGAAGATCAGAACCACCGATGGGAGCTGGATCAAACATCTCAAACAAAAAACCATTTAATTTGCAAAATGGCGGCCTCCCTTTTCCAAAAATGAGAGATTTTGCAAACAGACCATTTATCAATAAATATTTTTTTCAGCTACAATATCTCAGCTGGCTCTAGTCATTACCAAACGCTGCTTTCTCGACGAGCGACTTCACACACGATCCTTGTGATTATGAAATTGTTCATTCAATTCAAGACAAACGCCTCCACAGCCTCTCGGAGATCATGATCTTTGATAGACCAGCCCCTGATGCTTCCTAATAGATCTGGTCATAAAAAAAATGGTTGTCAGCCCATTTTTTTAATCAACGAGTTTGTCTTGAAACTCCTTGGAAAATTCGAGGTTTGTTCTGAGACTGAACTGAATTTGGAGCAGATAGTTTTATTTTTCTATAAAACAAACAGGGTGATCTCCTGCTTTAAGTGTAATGAGACTAATCCCAAGTGGGTCATATCAGTTTGGGGAGGATCAGTGTCATAGTCTGAGCCCCAGCTGGGTGCAAAAAATTACAAGAACTATACATTTTTGAAATAATGTGACTTTTAGGGAGTCTGTATCTCAGGAGCCCCTTGCTCAAACAAGTCCAGATTTAGGCCACTAACGCTACTTGGATCCCCATGAAGGATAGCAATTTTTTGAGACAATCTGAGTAAGAGTGTGGATTTCAGAGCACTGTTAAACAGTGAGTCTTGGCATTAACCTTCCCCACTGTAAAACAGAACACAGCTCAACTATTGCATCACAATGGCTCCTTCAGAGTGAGAAATATAAACCACCTCCCTTCTCTATACAGATACTGTTTGTGCAACACATATCTTATCCCACGCAGCTCATGAAGCTGTTACCAGCTATTTGTCAAGGTGACAAAGGTGCTGCTTTGTGGTGGGTAAAGAAGCCTCACCATAAAAACACTGAGCTATCCCTCCATAAAAAGTGTGTTTTGTTTTTTTGGTGGCGGGAGGTTCTGCCTGTCTTTTTACCTTAAGTGTCAGGCGTCGTTGATTTGGTCACCCCTGGTTTTGCTGGAGTTCTCCGATGGGAGCTGGGAGCTTTCTCAGTCGTTATTTGAAGGGGCGGGAGGGGTATTTCCATCTTTACCAAACAGACCTTTTATCCTAACTGCTTAGTGAGGTGTTTTTGTTTAAATGTGGGTGAGCAAAGAAGCACCTTTGTCTCCTCCAAAAAAAAATAAATAAAAAATAGAAACGGTCTGATTAAGTTACTTCCCCTCTCAGTCTGATTCCGCTTGCTTGTCTTGGTGTCCTCATCTGGCTACTTTTTCTTGTCCTCCATTGAGTCTTGCGGGAAGAACAGGCTAGACAAGACTTATTTTCTAAAAGCCTTTCAAAAACAACCTCCCTTCCATCCATCTTTCAGGCCTTCTCTAGATATCCTAGAGAGGCCAAGAAGGGATGCAGGCTTTCCTTCTGCAGGTTGCCTTTCAGAGGTGAACAGCAGGGGAGAGACAGATCTGTGTTACATGTGCCACCAGCACCATTGCTGTGCCCACCCACTGCATGCCTGTGCCCACCCACTGCATGCCTGTTCTATTGGTCTTGTCATTTTCTCCCCCTCTTCTCTGGCTCCTGGGTGATTGAGTTGTAAAGCGCCAGTTTTAATTTCTAAGCCTTGCTGGCTGAGAAGTGGTGCAGCAGGCCCCGTGCTGTGGGGATCAAAGTCTTATTAGCTGTCGGTGGCTGTCACTTTACTCCCAGTTTTCGGGGGCAGAGGCAAATAGGGTTTATGTTTGTCTGACTCTGCCGTATGGAAACTTGCAGTCTTGCCTGCCAGATATGTGAACATTGTAGTAAATGTAGCCTGAATGAACTGGGTTTGAAATGCTGGCCTGCCTCTCTTTCTCTTTTGCATTGATTGTTTTAGTAGCTTATGTCTCAGTTGGGATTTTTGCAGTAGGTTTAGTTTTTACATACTTTTAATCTTAAACTGTCTTGGATCCCTGCACCAGTCATCTTGTGACCTCTTGACTGCTTTGTGCCTTAGCATCTTCATCTGTAGAATGGGAAGAGTAACTTGTTATCTGTGCCAACAGAATGGATTGGTTACCGAATAACTCTGAAGTGCTTTGAGAACCTCAGGGTGAAGGACAGAGTATTACTAAAGCCATGTACTTAGTGGTATTCTTCCTTATGTCACTTAGCCCTCCCCAAAGGTGGATAAAAAAGCCTATTTGGTATTTTTCAGGTGGGAGATGGACGTAGAGAGGAGTGACTTGTCCTCAAGTCTGTGGCAGAGATCAGACTGGAACCCAGAGTATTGAATATGATAGGAAAAAATGTGACCAATGGGCTGTTCTCAAAGCTGCGTGGAACTAATGGAATCTCCAAAATTGTAGTAATGAGCTTTGCCGTTGAGGGGGAGAGAGGTGGTTCTTGGGACTCCACAAAAGTATTCCAGTTCATGCAGATTGCTGCAGTGCATTCCTTGCCTGTGTGAAACGGACGATAGGACAGCTTTACAGAATTAAATGAACCACTGGGCAGGGAGACTTGGTGGGGTAGAGGCCGGGGAAATCCTTTATGCGGCTGCTGTGTCCTTTGGGGTCTCCTGGAGTTGTCAATAAGAGAGATGCTGATTCTTTTCTCTACACCAGAGAGAAACTATATCAAACAACATAAAATGGAATAAAAAAAAAATAAATCTCTGCTTTGGCCGCATGTGGGTTTTGTTCAGAGCTGTGCTACTTTGTGCTACAGTCGTGTCTGTCCATGCTAAGCAGGATCTGGATAGGTCAGTGCCTGGAGGGGAGACTGCTAATTCACAACTAGGAGTAAGTAGCCCTCTTCTCTCTGATCCACAGCCCCAGAGCCAGGCTGGTGTGGCATTGCTGTCACAGGTGCCACCTTTCAGCTGAGATGTAAAACTTGAGGTCCTGTCCACTTGGGGTTGTTAAAGATCCCAGGGCAGAACAAGTACATTCTGACCAAACTCCAGGTTGGCAGTTAATGTGCTGGACATCGACGGTTTCCTTTGGATGTGCTCATGGAATTTCCATTGGCATTCTTCTTTCTCTCTGTTTGCGTAGGGTTGCTGTGTGCCATTGAACAGGTGCTGTGTTTTGCCCCTCCTCTCCAAGCCACTCTGTGGGCTCCCGGCGCCCGTTAGCTAGCGGCACTGTGATCACGAGCTACATGGCGATTGCTAGTGGCCACGTGGGATTTTTTTCAAAGCACGCTGAAAACTTTTTTAGCAACTTGGGTCACAGATGATTGATCTGAGCATGTAACTGGATCTCTCTGTGGCAAAGCAAGACATCATTTAGGCTAAAACTGGGGCATTAGAAATCCTGGTGCCCATATCATCTGGTCCATAAAACATTGCTGAAGGGAGCCAGGAAACCTTCCTTCCAGATGAGCAATCCGATACGTGGCTATTGCCATTCCCCAAACTGTGTGGTAACAAACTCAGGATGCAATGAAGCCCGTCAGCCGAAGGGAGCATCACAAACCGTCTCCTTGAAGAAGTCTGGATTTAATTACAGGTCAAATAAAGCTGCACTGGAGACCCTGGGGATGCAATAAAGCGCTCACGTGGGACAGCGGGGTTGCCTGTAGGACATAGGCTTAGTGCACTTGTCACACTGTTTTCATATCTTAGCTCTTTAGAAAATAAGGCAGGAGCTGTTGCAGAGGTCAAACTAGGGGGAGACCCATGGGAGCCTGTCACGTGTGTTGGAGAAGGTGTCTGGCTCTCATTCAGCTGCAGCAGAGAGCGCCCGACCAAACACCAAACCCTGTTTTAAAACCGAAGGGAAGCATCCTGAGATTGCCTGGTTGGGGGGAGGATTTTTCCAAAGCACCCATGAGATTTAGGAGAACAAGTCCTATTGGAAGTCAGTGGGGCTAGTGCTCCTAACTCCTTTCAATGCTTTTGAACATCTCTCCCTAAAACAAGCTTGGAACACTTAAGGGGCAGCTTTTGTTTATTAAGTAAAAACCTGATGATGCCAGAGTGTGCCCCTTGTGACATTCTGGAGGAGGGCAGGGAAAAAGAGAATGTGTTCGGGGGAGGAGGAGGAGTCACACATGCACAGACTCACACACAGTTGAATTTGGAATTGGCAAATGAAAAATGCTGTCGAAACCCTGTCGTCGTCTAAGACCGCCAAGCAGATGTGCATGTGGCAGTCTTATTAGCACATCTCTCTGTGTTTGGGATTCCTGTTATCACTTTCTCGACCTTTTGGCTAGGATCACGAGTAGTACCAGTTTAATACCAGGGACATTTACATTGAACACGTCACCGGCCACCGACAGTACCAAGAGGTGTGAGCTGGAGCAACATCGTGCTTCAACTACGAGAAAGGGACCGAGAGACTTTGTCCGTTGGACCATATGAACTGGAACCATAAACTCACTGAACGTTAAATCTCACCAAATGAGGGTCAATCCGTCCTCATCATCGTATCCACTCATTATACTCCACACCTGAACATAGCCATTGTATGAACATCATACCCCCATATCTTAATGTCTGTACTTTGACCCGTCAGCCTTTTACCCCCAATCGGAGATATTGCAGATTATGTATTCATTACACCACCCTATTTTAAACAGAACATCTCACCCCTTGATAATCTGTACGTTATTCCCTGGTAACAAGAAACTTCTATCCTTAAACTCTGTACCGTTCACTTTTTTTAAACATCTTAATAAATTTTTAAATCTAATAATTCCTTTATCTAGTATCTGTATCCTGCATTGCATGCAAGTGGAGGCGAAGATCTCATAGTTTCCTCTGCTGCTTCCCTGATTCTGTTCCATGAACATGTTTCCCACAGCTGAATTGGCAAGTGGAGCAGGAGGACTGCTGTGCAGACTAGCTATGCAAAGTGCAGGATAGAGGCCTCTGAGAGAGGTGCAGTGGGATTGGCCATTCTGAAAAAAAGTATAAGTAAGGCTGGTCAATAATTTTGATCCCAACATTTTTTTTTTTTTTTTTCTGGAAAATTGGGTTTTTGATTTAAACTAATTTTTCTGTGACAAGCATTTGCTTCCTGCAGAAAGCTTGAAGTTTTTGTTGCAAATGTTGTCTTTAGAGTGTCACCAAAAATTAGCAACTTTCTGCAGGGGAAAAAAACATTTTCTGACTCGCTCTAAGTGGGAATTCAGTCTTCCTGGCATTCATTATTTGTGCAGCCGGGGTGCTGGTGACTGAACTACATCTGGATGTGTTTTCTCCCTTTCCTTCTGTCCTTCGAAGTGGCTCTAGAGATCTGGAGTGCCAACTTCACAACATTTTGTCCTGCTATTGCACATACGGCGCGTCAGAATAGGGGCCTTCCATTGCCAGAATTCCAGAGGAACGAACTGATCAATCCACGGTGCGAGGTGGCTTTGCAAAGAGAGATCCGCTTTTAAAAAAGTCAGAGGGTCAGATTCTTGGCTGATGTAAACTTAACACTCTGTTTCAGCAGAGCATCTGTTTGTGTAAGGGCAGAAAGGAACCCAATACAGCAAAAGTCTGATTTGGCTTAAAAATAGAAGCTGACCAGCCCGGCTGTACCATAATCTCCATGGCCTAAATTAAAGGGCACAGTTAATTGCATCTTAAAGTGGACCCTTCAGATTCATGGTCACTTCAGTTCCATTAAAGGAAATCAATATTCTCCCATTGGGAGGGATAAAATGTTAAACACCCAGCTGTGTCACATACCTCCCACTCTTCATGCCCAAGCTGTGCAGAGACCAAGCAGTCTTCGTTACCCAGCGCCAGTCCCCTTCCCTGGTCTCTGCTCGTCAACATGCCATGATTTCCAAGCTGTTGCTGGCAGATTTGGTTCCTGTTAAAGGCTATTTAATTTCCCTGCACTTCTCCTCCCTGAAAGGATTTCTTTTGGTCTGGGATTGGCAAGACATCAAGGCAGATTTCTGGGTCAGTCTGATCTCAATGGGGAGATACTGGTTAGAGGCTGTTGTTTGAGTGGCTTTTTCCTGTTTACATGCTGGGCGAGGTGCCGGGTGATGATCAAAAGCCATGTGTGTGGTTGTGATGTCCTTTCTCTTCCCCCACTTCTGTGCCCTTGTCCTTTTGTTTTCCTTAAACTGAGCTCTTTCTAGATATTGCCTATCAGTGAATCTTAAAATCTCGGCATTTACTAGGTCACTTGTTTGTGTTGTATCTACTTATATTTGCTCCTCTCCTGTCTCGTACTGTTGCTCCGTTTCTGATCTGGCCTCTGCCTTGGTCTATGACCTTGAGCAAGTCATGGAACTTTCTCTGCGCCTGTTTCCCTCCCTATAAAATGGACAGGACAGTACTACCTCACAAGGATAAAGGAAGGCTTTGTTTCTGAGGTGCTCGGGTGCTACCTCAGGTCAGATGCCACGGTATCTAGGATAAGCTTCAGTTGCTTTGAGGACATAGTGGATCAAAAGTTCACATTCTGCCCTTGGATCTTAGTAGCTGCCGCGCTTGTGCGTCTGAGGGCAGAACTCGCCTCTAAATTGTTTTTTCAACCAATATCTGTTTCACAGGCTTGCTCTAAAGTCTCAGCATCGTTCATTGTATTGATTCTCATACTGGTGTAGGCTAGATCAGTGGTTCTCAAACCTTGTCCACCTGTGACTTAGAAAACACCCTGGGTTCCTGTTGTGACCCACCCTGATTCCACAGCCCTTTGTACCTAGCAAGGATTGCGGGATTGGGGTTTTGATAAGAAAGCACGAGGCTGCCGGTGGTTTTGGAGGAGGGCATCTTGGGTGGGGTGTTAAGGGGAGCGTAGCACCCACAAACGCCTCTCTGCCCAGCACTTGGCTCTGGCTACAGCGCCACATTGAGGGGCAGCCCAGCCTCTTGGAGCGCCCCTTCCCTTCCCTTTGACTACAACTGAGCATTGTGCGGGCTGAGGGTGCGGTGAGGTGGGGGATCAGGGCAGAGGGTGGGGGTGAGGAGGTATCAGCAGAGAGAGGGGGGGACAAATCCAGAAGCTTCTGTTGGTGCAACCTGGCAGTTTGAGAAGCCATGGTCTCAGGGGCAGGGGCTGGGAGTCAGGACCCTGGGTCTGCTCCCAGCTTTGCCCCTGACTTGTTGCGTGACCTGGGGAAGTCACACACAGGGGCCTGGTGAGCTCAAAATCCAGTTGGTCTCAAAACAAGAATTTAAAAGTAGTTTCAGGCCTACACCTGTCCCTGAGCTTCTTCTGATCCCAAAGCGTCAGTAGTGTTGGAGTTTGCTCAGTTGCTGGACTTGGCTTGGCAAGATGTCAGTTAAGTGTCAGAATTTATTCCTGTTCTTTACTGACTCATTGGACTGTGTTTCCTTTCCTAACTTCTCCTCACTTTTCTTCCTTGTCACCCGATCGTCTTCCTGCGTTGTGTTCAATGTCTTGCCCTGCCTCTTCCCCTGCAGTACCTGCTCTGGGGACAGACGGATTCATTCTCCCGGGCTATCAAGTCACCATCTCTCACTGGACTAAACTAATCCCCCTCCCCCCCCCCCCAAAAAACCAAAAACAAAACGAACAAAATCCTATCCAAGCTGCTTTTAAAGGCACTGTTGCCTGGAGCTGCTGTCATGGCTTCCTAATTAGGATCATCCTGGTCCCAGCGTTGACGCCTCTTCCACACCTTCGACCAGCCCCAGAGTATTTCCGCAGAGGCATAGCTGGCATGCTCCCGATGTCTCTTCTCCCAGTTGTTGAATGGTATGGCCCCATCCCCATCCCCTTAATGCGAAGTGCTGTGTTGCTAGTGGACCACGTGTCTAGCTGTGTGGAGGTGTTAGTATCTGCAGTCAGGTTTCCTGGGCTCTGGAGAGAGCGGTGCTGCTCCTTGCCAATGGTCAGTTCCTGGAATCAAACCTGGTGCTTCGGTTTCTTTTCCCTCCCCACCCCGCTGCCCCTCAGTCCCAACCCCCGTGGATGCTGAGATGAAGAGCTGCGTCAGAGTCACTCTATTGATCAGTCTTTGTCCTCTGCAGGACCTTTCCGATCTTGTTACCGCCGCACCATCCGCCCTGGAGAATGACACGGGGCTGCTGGAGGGGAGGCGAGATTGTGGAACTCGCAAATCCTTGGCTGCTGCTTTCCCTCAGTTTTGGGTTTTTTTCCCCCAAATGATGATGATCTTTCTGGGAAAGGAGGAGGGAGGGGGTCGAGGGTGAGGGTTTCAAGTACAGAGCGGAAGAGGTCACCTTGGGCCCATCGCTGACTCTTCCAGCAGCCCGAGGACGTCTGCTGGATCCCACTTCCATTTAAGTCAGGGAAAGTTTTCGCTGCTGATGTGAGGATCAAGCGGTTGCTGCTCATTTATGGTGCCAGATGGACAGTCCCAGATGACTGAAGTCCTCTGTGTAGCCACAGGATGGCAGGTACCAGTGCAGGCCCCTGCATTGCCTTAAACCTGGTCCGGAGGGACTCTCTCCGGGTGCACGTGGCGCTGGCAAAATTGAGCCTCATCATTCATAATTGGGGCAGCGGGAGCGATGGATGCTGTAGCATACACAGGGCTCTTGCTTGGTGTTTTTACCACTCAGTTGCCCAACCCTGCAAGTCTCGCTGCCATGGTGGTAAAAATGCCGGCGCCCTCTCTACACTGCAGCTTCCACCATTACTGACCCCAGGAGAGCTGCACTAGGGGAGAACTATGATGTGTAGCCAGAGTCTAGAAATGACAGGACTAATCAGTTCCCGGGTCTCTGCTGAGCTGGGTGAAAGCTGTATCAATGTTCAGCGAGAATTCACTCACTTCTATACTATTTATTTACTTAGGAAGCTTTAACAGGTTAACAAATCCTTGCCATGTAAATATCAGAAAGAAAACGGTAACCATTAGGGGCATGCACAGGGGCAGGGGGAGCGCAAGCAGGGGCACCCCCCCAGTAATCGGCGGGGGGAGCAGAACTCCTCTGGCCCCCAGGGCCACGGCGGGGAGAGTGAGCTCCTCCACCTCCCTGGGGCTGCAGCAGGGGCACAGAACATGCCCCACCAAAAGCAGTCCGATTTAAATTCCTGCGCACACCCCTGGTAGCCATTACAACAGGGAGCTTTTGTGCAAAGAGAGACTGCCCAGGAATATTGTCATCACATCTCTCTGTGTATCAGGGTGTCGCTCTATTGCACCTATGTCGTTTCTAGTGATTTTATTACATCACATGATCCATTGTCTACAGCCAAGCCCTAAGATACAACTGAATTTGCTCCAACCCCTCAGACAGAGACAAACACCTACAAGATCTTTATCAAGCATTCGTAAAACTACAATACCCACCTGGGGAAGTGAGGAAACAGATTGACAGAGCAAGACGGGTACCCAGAAATCACCTACTACAGGACAGGCCCAACAAGGACAATAACAGAACACCACTGGCCATCACATACAGCCCCCAGCTAAAACCTCTCCAGCGCATTATCCACGATCTACAACCTATCCTGGAAAATGATCCCTCACTCTCACAGACCTTGGGAGGCAGGCCAGTCCTCGCTTACAGACAACCCCCCAACCTGAAGCAAATACTCACCAGCAACTACACACCACACCACAGAAACACCAACCCAGGAACCAATCCCTGTAGCAAACCTCGTTGCCTACTCTGTCCCCATATCTACTCTGGCGACACCATCAGAGGACCCAACCACATCAGCCACACCATCAAGGCTCATTCACCTGCACATCCACTAATGTTATATATGCCATCATGTGCCAGCAATGCCCCTCTGCCATGTACATTGGCCAAACCGGACAATCCCTCCGCAAAAGAATAAATGGACACAAATTGGACATCAGGAATGGTAACATACATAAGCCAGTAAGTGAACACTTCAATCTCCCTGGTCATTCTATTACAGATTTAAAAGTCACTATCATTGAACAAAAAAACTTCAGAAACAGACTTCAAAGAGAAACAGCAGAACTAAAATTCATTTGCAAATTTAACACCATTAATCTGGGCTTGAATAAGGACTGGGAGTGGCTGGCTCATTACAGAAGCAGCTTTTCCTCTCCTGGAATTGACACCTCCTCATCTATTATTGGGAGTGGACTACATCCACCCTGATTGAATTGGCCCTGTCAACACTGGTTCTCCACTTGTGAAGTAATTCCCTGCTCTCCATGTGTCAGTATATAATGCCTGCATCTGTAACTTTCACTCTATGCGTCTGAAGAAGTGAGGTTTTTACCCACGAAAGCTTATGCCCAAATAAATCTGTTAGACTTTAAGGTGCCACCAGACTCCATGTTGTTTTTGTAGATACAGACTAACATGGCTACCCCCTGATATTAAATTGAGTGAAAGCTCTGATTACATGTACTTAACAGACCAGGCACATCTCTCAAATGTTGTTGTTAAAAAAAACAAAACTAATGTGCAGGAGTGCTGGGTTATTTTATTTTTTTGCAGGACTCGCTCACTTTTTTAAGCACCGCCACTTTGTCTGTGTTCATCCCCCCCCCCCATGTTCAGTTTGTAGAGACAGCAAATCTTAAGCGAGCACTGAAGAGTGTTTGTAGGAGAACAAATTTCAAATACCTACTTGCCCCAGAAACCTCCCCTTGTACCAGCTCATCCAATCAGGGAACAAAACCATAGCATGTGCCTTATTAAGAAGAGCTTGAGTTTCCTGTCTGGAAACATGCCTCCAAACAAGACTGAGAACTAGTCAGAGAGTAACTTCAAGTAACAAATTAGAGGAACAGCCATCAGGTGAACAGGAAAATCCCTTGAATAAATTATTTGCCATTAACTACCTATAGCTGTACTGCTAAGTAAGCTAAATAGCCTCAATCCTGGTGGTGGGTTTCATGGAAAGTCTCAACTCTCCCTCATGACGCACACACGCGCGCACACACACACACACACACACACACACACACACACACACCCTATATTTCCTGTAGTCCTTATACAGCATTTTACATTTTCAAAGTGCTTGACCCTTCTAGCGCCCCCTTAAGGCAGATAAGAGTATTGTCCCAGATGGGGAAACTGAGTCAGGGAAATGAAGTCAGGTGCTTAAGGGCACCAGGTTTTGGTGGAGGAGCTGGGCTTATAACTCGGAGGTCCTGGTTCCCAGTCCTGGTGTCTGGTGCAGCTGTACAAAACAAACTCCAGCCTCTTCGAATCTAGGACTCGGGCCCTGCTTGCTTGCTTTGTTTTTTAAACAAGGATTTTAGGGCACTTCCTGGTTTGCTGCTTTTTTGTGGTGTGTTTATATTCCTGAAATGCCCCAGCAAAGACTGAAGGTCCGTCGTGCTCGGCGCTGCACATACACATAGTGAGAGACAGTCCCCATCTCAAAGAGCTTACATTGTAAAATAGGCAGGACAGATGGAGAAGGGGTGGGGCAGCAGAGGCACTGGGAGGGGATAGTCACCCAGCACATCAGTGGCAGAGCCAGGACCTAGAGCCCAGGTCTCCTGACTCCTAAGCCGGTGCTGTATCCAGTAGCTCATGCTGTCTCCCAACCACTTGGCCATGCTCTCTGAGTCCCACCAGAAGAGCTACAACAGCCAGGTAGTGGATACTACCATCGGGGGGGTAGGGGGGCTTCCCATCGTTGTAGTTAATCCCCCTCCCCAGGAGGCAGCAGCTAGGTGGATGGAAGAATTCTTCCGATGACCCTTAGCGCTGTCTACGTGGGGATGTAGATTGGCTTAACTATACTGCTCAGGGGTGTGAATTATTCATGCCCCTGAGCGATGTGCTTATGCTGTCCTAATTTCCTAGTGTAGACCTGGTCACAGTCTTGGCCTTTTGAGCCTGAGACAAGCGTGATGGAAATCCCCAGCTCTCTTCAGAGTAGCTGCCTGGGTGTACAGTCCCTGTCCCTTTACTTCCTTTGCTTCGGGCATCACTTGGGCTTAATGAAAGCTTGTCATCATTCAGGTTCTTGGATCACCTAGTCCAGGGATCGGCAACCTTTGGCATGTGACTCGCCAGGGAAAGCCTCTGGCGGGCCAAGCTGGTTTGTTTACCTGCCGCGTCGGCAGGTTCGGCCAATCGCGGCTCCCACGGGCTCCAAGCCAATGGGTGCGGAGGGAAGCGGCGGCCAGCACATCCCTCAGCCCGCGCTGCTTCCCGCCACCCCCATTGGCCTAGAGGCAGCCTGATGAGGCTTTGCCTGTTAGCCCAGCAGAAAAGCAGGTTATTTGGAAAGGAATTTTGTAAATTTCTCTGTAGGAATGGAGTGATCGCTGAGCAAGTTCTCTGCCTCCCACCCTCTCCTGGGCCCATGGCACGCACGTGCTGATCCAAGCCAATTCACTGCGGTGGGGGTGGGGGGGATGCACGAAATTGGACTATAAGACGACGATCTCACTCCCGAGCCTCCTGTGAACAGTTCTCTCCCCTTGTACCATGTTATAAACTGGAATGAAAAAGGACCTTCCGCTCTGAGGAGCTGAGTCATGTGGTTTGGAATCGGTAGTCAGCCCCTTCAAAAAAGTCCCTCCTGAGCTGTATAGCTAACTGGGAACGCTGTCTGTAGTGCTGGACGTGCACTGGGTGAATGCTGTATGTGGGGGCAGGGCACGCGGAGTCAGGGCAAAAGGAGAGGAAGACCCTTTTCTGAGCACCCTCTCCTCCCACTCGAGGCCTTCTCTAAATGCCTGTTGTGTGTGACAGCTGGCTTCGGTTAGTAGCGGTCATAATCTGTTTGTCTGTCCTTGCATCATGTGGATGACTTTGTTTGATAATGATTTGTGCAGGTGGGGGGGGTTACCGAGTGCTGGAGTGTACAAGACAGAGCACATGAGCCAGAAATGAAGCTGAGGCAGCAACATCTAGAGATTAAGGCAGGAAATAGCGGCACCCACAGCGAAGCCACACGGAGCGTCTTAAGCGCTTACGGCACGGGGGAGCGTACCCCACGTGCTGCCTACATTGCTCTTCTCACAGCTGGCCTGAACCACACTTGGCAGGGGTTGGGAACAAAGGGCTGGTTCCAAGCACAGCATTTCTGCTGAAAGGACATTGACATCGCACAAAACATCATAGGCGCCTGAAAGTAAAGATCCTGTCCCTGTAGACGTCTCTTGTTCTGTACCGACTGGCAGATATTTATTAGTGAGGGACTCAAGCCTTTGTGTTCGGATCTAGAGCCGGACTGGGACATTCCCAGAGTTCAGGGTGAGTGGGGAACTCTGGTGTTCCATCTTGGTCCCATCTCGAGTATCTTATGATATTCGCATAGCACCTTCCATCCCAAAGGCGTATACCTGCACACACTGTGCATACGTCCACTTCTGCGGTGGGGCTAAGAGGAATACAGCAGCTGTCTAACCGCACACGTCAACCAAATACGCTAGCTTGGAGCAAATGCTGATTTGTTTTCTGATGACTCCATTAATAGGACTCCTATTGAGTACAAATCTGCCAGCCTTATTCATGTTGTGCAGCATGTTGCTATGCAAGAAGTTCAGGTGTAATCTATGAGGGATGCCATGTACATGAATAGTAGTATCTGTGCCAGGATTAATGTATTTATCTTCACAATACCGGTGTGAGCTTAGGGCAGTGGTTTTCAACCAGTTTTCATTTGCAGGCCCCTAAAAAATTTCGAACGGAGGTGCGGACCCCTTTGGAAATCTTAAACATAGTCTGTGGACCCCGAGGGGTCCACAGACCACAGGTTGAAAACCACTGAGCTCGGGAAATACTGTTCTCCCTATTTTTACAGATGGAGAATGGAGGCCCAGAGAGATTGCGACTTGCCCGGGGTCGTATTGGAATCCTGTGACAGAGGTGGCAACTAAACCTGGCTTTCCTGAGTCCCAAAGCAAATGTCTTTACCTGAGTCCCTGCTATTACTTGTGCATTAAGTTAGAATGGCAGAATCTGACCTTCTGTTCACGAGAGCACCAGCATTATTGGGGACAGTGCTGGGATGGTGATTCAACTACAGAACAGAAGGGGGAGCTTGTCCATTGCATTGCACTAAAATAGCAGCTTTTCCATGTTAATTTTTATTTCTCCTTGAAGGGGGAAGGATTGCTGGGTTTGGGGCTTTGCAGACACTAGAATACAGAGATAACTTCCTCTTAGCAGCATCTCTCACCCAGGAAGAACAAGGCAGGTCAAAGGTGGGGCCTTGACTGGGTTACTCTTGCCCCTCTTTAATAAACCAGACAGCTAACAACAGGGGCGCTGGAACAATTTGTATGATGGGGGTGCTGAGAGCCATTGAATCAAACTGTAAACCCTGTATAGGATGGAAACCACTTCAAGCAGCAGCACCCCCAGAACACCTGCTTCCAGCACCTGTGGCTAACAATGTGGATATGCATTTCTTTGAGAAACCCAATAGCACTGGTGCACCAGAAAATGCTGAAGACTGGTATGGGAATAGGTGTGGTGGTGGTGAGGAAGCGGTAACCCCAGTGCTTTCTAATCCTCCAGCTGCAAGCTATGGATTGATTATTTTTTTTTAATTAGATCTCCGTTATTCTGGCACTGTCTGATTTACGGTGGAGGAAGGTGCGCAGTTTGGAGGTTGAGCTATCGTAGCTTTTAAAACCATGTAAATGCTAGTGGGAGAGCCGTAATCCCTAGCTTTAAAAAGCTGTGTAATTCAAAACCTCCCCACTCTGGTTTATAACACGTGCTGAGGTTCTATCTCTCTTTATTTTGAATGAGATGTAAAAGGTAGGCCGTGGTGCCTCATGGCTATTAAAGATCTTACAACATTTTTCTTAAGAGCAGTGATGTTAATTTCAGCATCCTAGCCAAATTCAGAATCAAGTAGTCTCTGTCTACCTAAATTCCCTTTGCAGTTACAATTGGATGTGGTATTGTTTACTTCCTGACCTGAGCTGCTATTCAGTGTTGCTGTGCGCTGTTTAGCGTCTTCTGCCTTCTACCCAAGAGGTGGCTGCATTTCAGGGCTGAGTCACTTGTGCATAGGTAGTACACAGGCTGCAAAGCCCCTGGGAATCCTTGCAGATGGAAGGGGCTATGTAAATGTGAGATGATGGTAAGGTAGGGCTCAATACTGCAAGGTGCTGAGCACTCTGGCCCAGTCCAGCAAAAATGTAAGCACATGCTTGACTTCAGGTAAGTGGTTCCACTGAAGTCATGTGTGGGGTGTTTTCCAGGAGGCGGGCGATTATGTCCAATGTAAGGACCTGGCGTAAGCTAACTTGATACAAGGACAGATGTGATCTGTTTTAAGTGTCTCCATACAGGGGTTTGAACCTAGCTTTACTATATTGCTCTAAAATCTGATTTTTAGTTAAATCTTTCATGTATAGACAAGGCCCATATGTCTGACCTGTCAGATTTCTAATGAGGTATTGCAAGGAAAACTGCAACATTCCCTTTTCCACACACACCGCGTTACGCTGATTGAGGAGAAACTTACCACTAGGTTATTAATTTGTTCCTCTTCTTTCTACCAAAATATATTTAAAACCATACCACATTTTTATTTTCTTTCTCACTTCCCAGTGGATTGTCTTTCAAATCAACCCGTCAAGCTATGGGGAAATTTTAAAATTAACATGCAGTCAGTGCTTGGTTGAATGCGGGGTGTCCTAAAAGGTTCAGATGTTGTGTACGTAGAAAGCTTTGTATCGGGGTGATTATGTGCCGGTTGGATGAGTTTTAAATCTGAAATAACTTTAAGGACTGGTACACTTTCCTTGCAACCAGAGATTGATTTTAGAAGGGGTACAAGGGGAAGACTGGGATAAGCTAATTCCTTCTAACTGAACCCACTTTAAGTGGCGGGAGATATTTCATGGGTCGGGCCCTTCGTTTTTGGTTTTTCTTTTATTTAAATGTTCCTGGGAATTTCTCAGTGTTTATTACTATAACAACCGAAAAGGTGAAAATCGGTGCAAAAAAAGATTACTTTTTCTGAATAAATATTGGGGTTTATTTTGGTGGACTGAAGGACAGGGGAAAAAGGTGTTCAGTAGATTAATGCTTTGATGAGTGGAATTCAATGTAGTTTGCTGCAGAACTAAAATAGAACTCAAAACACAATGCCACCTTGGAGTTTAAGAAAACAATATTTCTAATCCCCAAATAAAACTTTTCCTTTTAATAAACAGTTTACTGTTGTAGCCTTAGAACTATTAGCCTATAAATATTTACATTTAATAATTAGACCACATGGTTTGCAGTGCGTACACTCAACTTCATCCTTTTCTCCTGTTTTTGTTTTGTTTGTTTTAAACTTTTGAATACTTCCTTGTGTTCTGAAACGTAGTCTGAGACAGATTTTCGTTTTCTTCCCATTTTAGTGTGTCAAATCTTTTAAACCGTTATCTGCTAACAGTTTGAAATGTGTATGTGGTGGGTGTGAGATTCATCAGTACGTTCAGACGTGCACACACTTCAGAGCTTGCATGCCTGCCTGTTTGTTTATTGTGTGTCTCTTCTAGACTAATACATAGCCTTACTTCAACAGGCAGCTTTGCATATACACACAGACTAATGTATTATCATAACACATATAATGTATTGTATTTTCCTAATAAAACACGTTATTTTTTATATATAGAATGATACAAAAGTTAGGGTGAAAATCGGAAAAAGAAACGCATACTTTTTGTAAAACCCGGGATTTTTTTGGTCAAAATCGGATTAAACTGAAAATGATGGGGCTTATTCATGAGTGACAGAATTTTGGGATACAAGTTCAGTGCACAATTCTATAACGAGATTGGATTTGCCAGTTTCTGTTCAATCTGTATCCATGATGGATTCTCTCCTTTAGAGATCCATTCCAATACTGGTCTAATTTGTGCCACCCTTTTGAAATGTGGCAGAGCCAGGCCTCCCATCTCAATTTGTTGGTCCAGTCATTCGGTTTTGAGTCTTGGTTTCTGATTTGACCATAGGGATCTCTGAATCACTTTTTAAAATTTCTTAAAGCAATGTAATGTCTTATTGTAAATGACCCAAAATATCAATAACTAAAATCCATCCCCCCAAAAACCAACCCTAAACCCATGTCAATTGGGGCTAAGGAATGGTGTTTAAAAACTTGACTATATAATGGGCTTAGGTAAAGCTGATTTCTCTGTGAGGTCAAATGTTGACTTCTTTATTTAAGTGCTTGCCTGATTCTGAAAAGCCAATTAGTGTAATGACACTGTGGTTTAAAGGTTAACATCATCCGGTATCTGACTTGGAGACAGGAAATCAGTACTTGTGCTCTAGGGATCCTTCCTTATGGGTAGGACAGCCAAAGCACATATAGTAAAAAAAGACAGAGAAGACTAAGGCTATAGGTAGGGGGGATCCATGAGACTAGCAGAGATTGACATTAAGCATAGTTGTGGTTTGGTATAACCTGACCACTTCAAAGAAATCTTGTTCATCAGTACACAGACCCCAAATCTGACTTTCCCTAATGTGGGATTCTGTCCTGTACAGTGGCAGCAAAAAATTGTAATGTGGGACTCTCTGCATGTTGTGTCTCATTGAGTCCATATTGGATTGGCTCAGATAATAAGATGTTTGTTTTAACATCAAGCTGGGCTCTTTCTATCTCCTGAGTGCAAGAAAATTATCTTATCTCTCCAGTGTGCTCATATGTCCCCAATTATCCTAGTATATGAGCTCCTCACAATCTTTACCACACTTATTCTCGCAACACTCCTGGGAGGTAGAGCAGTACTATTATCCCCATCTTGCAGATGGGGGACTGAGGCATAGAGAAGCTAAGTGACTGGGCCAAGGTCATACAGGAAGTCCGTGGCAGACCATGGACTGGAACCCAGGTCTTCCTAGGCTAGGGCCTTAACCCCTAGACCATTCTTTCTCTCTGCTCTCCTGTAATTTCTGTGCTGGGTTACATCTGTGCAGCCCCTGGATGTTAATGGCTTTGAGCTGGCATTCCTGAGGTCCAGATTGGAAGACAGTGGATTGCACAGGTATAACTGAACATAAGAACGGCCATACTGGTCAGACCAATGGTCCATCTAGCCCAGTATCCCGTCTTCTGACAGGGCCAATGCCAGGTACTTCAGAGGGAATGAACAGAACAGGGCAATTATCAAGGGATCCATCCCCCGTTTTCCAGTCCTGCATCTGGCAGTCAGAGATTTAGGGACACCCAGGGCATGGGGTTGCGTCCCTGACCATCCTGGCTAATAGCCATCAATGGACCTATCCTCCGTGAACTTACCTAATTCTTTTTTTAACCTAATTATACTTTTGGCCATGATTTAAATCACTAGTCAGGAAGACTCGATTTAATCATGGATTTCTACATAAAAGTGCATTCTTGTTGGTTGTTATAACCTTAATACATATTCTTCAAAACTCAGAGATAGATTTAGGTTTCATTTTTAGAAGGTACACACTATACATTTTTAAGGTGATTTATTTTGAAAACTCTTCAGATTAGTTTTACAGCTGTATCGGAAAATGAATGATTGTTTGGTTATTTCATTTACCAAAGGTAATTGAAGCAGATAGTTCACCTCCCAATGACTTCATAAATATCTCCAATTCAACAGGTTAATCATTAATATTTGGAGGATTTTCTTGCCATGCTGTATTAGGAGGAGAACATCACCAGACAGACATTTAAATTGTTTTATTTAACTAAAACAACAACATTAATTATTCTGGATTTTTTTTCAACAGCAAACATATAATATTTTAACAAAACAAGCATATGAATTTTTGAATTTAGTTAAACATTCAAGTTTTTTAAAATCAAATTTGTTTTTGTTAAAATTGCTTTTAACTAAAATAGTTAAATTAAATATTAAAAAAAAAACCCACAAAAATTAAATGGCCTGTGTCAGCCAGGTCAACATGAGAAACTTAAAATATTGGCTTCTGCAGCTAACTCAGTCACCTTCACCTTCATTTTCCTGTTTGTTTGTAATCTGGAAAAGAAAAACAAGCTTTCCTGCTTTTTCAGGTCCCAAATGATTTTTCAATTTGGAATGAAAGGAAGAAACTTTTCTTTCTACACTGGCAGAAGAAGCTACTGCTGTTAAAAGTGAGATTATCACATCAACAGTCTCTGAATCCAAGTGCTTAAGTGACTTCCACCAGTTCAATGGTGTGACTTTCTTTAAAACATCATCAGCAAACATATATTTCTTGAATGGTTCACCCTTAGCTCTGAAGTTTATTATAATTGGCATTATGGAGGGATGATTGCTGGATGTCCATGTCATAGCCAACTCATCTTCCTCAGCAGTTAAGGTTTGATCTTGGTACCGAGTATTGAGAATATTTGCAAGAAAATGAGCTGGAGATAGTGCTTGTCCCATTCGTTTTTTTAATGCTTGTAATTTAACTCTGTCATTGCATATTTCTCTTTTTAAGATCTCACTCGGTTCCTTCCAAATTTGAACAGCGTCAGCAATAAAACACCTATTTCGCTGCATTTTGTTCAAGGCTACAGAAATAGGCTTCAGGGTACTCAGCATGTGTTCAACATTTCTCTTAAGTCCAATGTTGAGAACTTTGGCTGTGACAGTTCCATCTATCTTTTCACGATTTTGTTCACAAACTGTCATCTGATTAGGCCAGTTCTTGATATAGTGCTCAAAACAGTCCACTGCTGAGTTCCATCGCACATCTTGTGGGAGAGTTAACTTGGTTCTTCCCACTTTTTTTCAGAGCAGCTGCTGCAAAGTGGTTGTTACGGAAGTATTTTGCAATTCAACAACATTAGCCTTTATTTCTGGAACACCGAAGTCTTTGGCTAGGAGGTGCATCAAATAAGCACTGCAACCGTATGATGTTCGCTTGGGACTCTCTTCACTCCTAAATAATTTCTTCTCATCTTGGCTATATTTGCAGCATTTTCTGTGACTGAGCTGTGTACTAGACATTTGAAATTTTTTTCAGTTTGTTATAGCCTTTACTGCTATTTCTTGTAAGTATTCTGCTGTGTGTGCATTTCCTGATGTATCAATTGTTTCTGTAAGGAAGACATTCCCTTCTTCCGTCATCACACAAGCACATACGACAGGATCATTGCGGACATTGCTCCACCCATCAAGACTCAGGTTAACAATTTTACCCTCTAGACCTTTTGCACATTGCTCAATTTCTCTTTCATACACTTTATCCAGCAATTTGCCTGCAACATCTGGCTCTGTTGGTGGACTGTATCCTGGTCTTAATGACTGAACCATGTTAATGAAGCGTGGGTTCTCAATCATATGGAAAGGAGAGTTTGTTGCATAAACAGACCGGGCAATTTTTTCATCAATTACCTCTTTTTGTAATCTGCTGGTTCTTATCACAAACTTATTTATGGTTGTTTCTGGATGATGGAGATTTTTTTCCCCCTTTTTGCTACAAGTGATATAAGAACATAAGAATGGCCATACTGGGTCAGATCAAAGGTCCATCCAGCCCAGTATCCTGTCTACTGACAGTGGCCAATGCCAGGTGCCCCAGAGGGAATGAACCTAACAGGTAATGATCAAGTGTGCATCTATCTACTGTGGCTATGTGACATACATGATGTGACTGAAACACTATCATTGGCAGATAACTGTGAAACTATAGGAAATGATCTTGAAGGTGGATAGTCTTCAGAATTCTGTATGTTGAGGATGGATTCTCCTAAACAAAATAAGTCAATGCAGTTATTTAATTATTATTACCATACTGCTCATTTAGTATTACTCATTGCATTCACTGACACTCAGTACAACTTTAAAGGTGAAAATTGTAAAAAGAAGATCTTTGTATTTCAGCAATTTATTTTTTTATCACAAATGCATCTAAAATGATAGTACCATAGAATAACAACTATATTTTTTGCTCAAACATGAGAATTCAAGAATAGTCCAGAAGGAAGACAGGCAGTCCTTAAGAAAGAAGTATGAAATAAAAGTTTACCAACCTGAAGATCCTACATGTTCCTTTCATCATCATCAATGAGCTTCCTCCTGAGAAGGAAGACTTCTCATGATGTTGTTTCATTCCGGCAACCAGGCCTTGCATTTTTTCTTTGTTACACTGTTTGCATTTTGCACATATGCCTGTCTTACCCATAGGTAGAGGAACTTCATAAAAATATTCCCAAACTGGGTCTCTTTTACGGCCTTCTGCCATTATAGGTTTTCCCTTCTAGTGAGAGAATGGTATGGTAGATCTCAAATCAATGAAGGCTACACTCAGAAAGACCTCAAGACTTCTGGAATATGCTGCTCAAACAGTTTCATTTTTGTTTCTACTGCCTGTCCCTCCCTTCTCATATTTATCTCCAGACTTCTTCTCCTTGTCCAGATCTATTCCACCCCCAACAATCTTCTATTCATTGAACTTTTTGAAACATCTCACTTTTAGAGAGAGGTATGGAATTGACTCTGTGTACACAAATTTGCAGAGGGACAATAGGGTTGAGGTCTGTTATTTCTCACCTCTATATATTTTATTTATTTAAAAACATTTTTGCTGTTAACAAGCATGTTATGTCTCTGGAGAGACAAATCCACAGTTTGAGAACTGCAAAACTAAGCATCTCTGATGGTATCTTCTAGACTGAGCACTGAGTCCCATTGGGTAGATAGAAAGATTAACCTAAATAATCTATACAGAAGTCCCTGGAACCCTATAAGATTGGATCCCTAATCCATGAACTATTGGAACTCATTTACAAAACTTTTCTTAAACATTACATGAATATATTGTCTCATACTATAGAATTTATAATCTCTATTCCATGATGGGATATCATTTTTGAGCTATAATGTATCTTAATTAAAACTATCTTTAGGTAGGTTTTTTTCCTCAAAAAGCATTTTATCAAAAAAATCTGATTTTAAATTTAAAAAATTGATTTTTATCCACCTTGCTTTTGGCTTTCACAACATCCCCTGGCAACAAATTTCACAGGTTGACTATGCGTTGTGTGAAGAAGTACTTACTTCCTATTGTTTTTTTTAAGCCTGCTCCCTATTCATTTTATTGGGTGACCCCTTGCTCTCATGTTCTCTGCACCATTAATGATTTTATAGACCTCTATCATATTCCCCCTTAGTCATCTCTTTTCTAAGATGAACAGTCCCATTCTTTTTAATGTCTTCAGATGGAAGCTGTTCCATACCCCTAATCATTTAACTTGCCTTATTTTGTACTTTTAAAAATTCTAATATATCTTTTATGAGATGGGGTGACCAGTGCTGTATGAAGTATATTCAAGGTTAGGTGAACCATGGATTTCTTTAGTGGCATTCTGATATTTTCTGTTTTATTACCTAATATTCCTAACATTCTGTTAGTTTTTTGACTGCCATTGTATGTTGAGCAGATGTTTTCAGAGAACTATCCACGGTGACTCCAAGATCTCTTTCTTGAGTGGTAACAGCTAATTTAGATCCTCTCATTTTGTGTATATATAGTTGGGATTATATTTTCCAATGTTCATTGCTTTGCATTTATCAACATTGAATTTCATCTGCCATTTTGTTGTCCAGTCACCCAGTTTTGTAAGATCCCTTTGTAACTCTTCAGTCAGCTTTTGACTTAACTTATTAACTTTAGTATCATCTGCAAACTTTGCCACCTCACTGTTTACCCCTTGTTCCAGATCATTTATGAATATGTTGAACTGCATTGGTCCCAGTACAGATTCCTATTTACCTCTCTCCACTGTGAAACTGACCATTCATTTGTACACTTTGATTTCTATATTTTAATCAGTTACTGATTCACGAGAGGACCTTCCCTCTTATCCCATGACTGCTTACTTTGCTTAGGAGCCTTTGGTGTGGGACCTTGTCAAAGGCTTTCTGAAAGTCCGAGTACAGTAACTCCTCACTTAACGTTGTAGTTATGTTCCTGAAAAATGTGACTTTAAGCGAAACGATGTTAAGCGAATCCAATTTCCCCATAAGAATTAATGTAAATCTCTCCTCTCTCTCTCTCTCTCTCTCACACACACTCACACTATAAGTTTTAAACAAACAATTTAATACTGGTACACAGTGATGATGATTGTGAAGCTTGGTTGAGGTGGAGGAGTCAGAGGGTAGGATATATCCCTTACTGCTAAATGGTGAACTAGCAATTGGCTCAGCCCTCAAGGGTTAACTCTCTCACTCTATGAGGCAGCAGGAATGGAGGGAGGGGGTATATGTGAGAGAAAAATATGCGCATTTCCCCTTTAAGTACACTGTCTTGTTAATTAGATCAGCTTGCTGAGATCTCAGCTGCTGCAAGCTCCCTCCATCCTGAGCCCTGGTGTATCCCCCCTGCTCTATGGAAGATGGGGTAAGCGGGGTGCAGGAGCAGGGGGGAGGGGGACACCCTGACATTAGCCCTCCTCTTCCTTTCCTCCCCCCCGCACAGCAATCAGGAGTCTCGGGGAGCAGCTCCAAGGCAGAGGGCAGGTGCAGCACATGGCAGTGGCGGGAGGGACAGCTGCAATTGCTAGGCTGCTGGGTGGCTGCAGCACAGGGAACTTAGGGGAGGGGGGAGCTGATAGGGGACTGCCGGTCCACCCTGGTTCCAAGCCCCCACCAGCTAGCTGCAAGGGGCTGCTCTTCCTGCAAGCAGCAGACAAAGCAAGCTGCTGCCAAACGACTTAGAAGGGAGCATTGCACAACTTTAAACAAGCATGTTTCCTAATTGATCAGCAACGTAACAATGAAACAATGTTAACCAGGACGACTTTAAGTGAGGAGTTACCGTACACTATCCACTGGATCACTCTTGTCCACATGTTCGTTGACCCCCTCAAAGAATTCGAATAGCTTGGTGTGGCATGATCTCCCTTTACAAAAGCCATGTTGACTCTTCCCCCAACATATCATGTTCATCTGTGTCTGATAATTCTGTTCTTTCCTACAGTTTCAACCAGTTTCCCTAGTACTAAAGTTAGACTTACCAGCCTGTCAGAGGTGACGCACGGGGTGGGGCACACAAGGTCATGCCCCTCCCTCCCCCCCCGCCCCCCAGATTTCTGCCTTCCATTTAGCACAGAGGTTTTCAAACTGTGTGGTGGCCCTAGGGGGATGCACCCCACAGTTTGAAAACGGTCATGTCCTGCCAGGAGCTGGTGGGAGCCACTTGGGTCCTGGCTCTCTGCACAGTGGGAGCTGGGGCGCTGGCTGGCTGCCCAGCAGCCCTGCCTCCCGAGCTGTTCCACCGCTGCATGGCCAGACGCTCCGCCAGCAGTGCCGGCAGCACAGCTCTGAGCTGCACCCCTGATGTGCTCTTCCTTCTCCCCTGAAGGAGACGAGCACCAGCTGGCAATGCCCCCTGGAGCTGGCCCCTGCCCACAGAGCCCATCTGCCGTGAGATGCTCCCCGAGGTGCTCGTTCGCTGGTGCTCCTGGTTCCCCTGCTGCTCCTCAGCCCAGAGGCGACATGTGGAGTGGTCACATGCCCACCTCGAATCTTTAAATTGTGCCCCCCACTCCACTCATCAAGAGTTACGCATTGTCTCTGCAGCCTGTAATTGCCAGGATCACCTCTTGAGCCCTTTTTTAAAAAATTAGCATTTCATTAGCTATCCTTCGGTCATCTGGTCCAGAGGCTGATTTAAGTGATAGGTTACGTACCATGGTTAGTGGTTCTGCAGTTTCATATCTGAGTCCTTCAGAAGTCTTGGGTGAATCCCACCTAGCCCTGATGATTTATTACTGTTTAATTTATCAGTTTGTTCCACAACCTCCTGTAATGACACCTCAATCTGGGACAGATCCTCAGATTTGTCACCTAAAAAGAATGGCTGAGGTGTGGGAATCTCCCTTGCATCATCCACAGTGAAGACAGATGCAAAGAATTAATATAGCATCTCCACAACAGCCTTGTCTTTCTTAAGTGCTGCTTTAGCACCTTGATTGTCCAGTAGCCCCACTGATTGTTTGGCAGGCTTCCTGCATCTGATGTACTTACAATTTTTTTTTCTGTTAGTTTTTGTGTCTTTTGCTAGCTGCTCTTCAAATTACAGTAGATGCTGATGGCATTAGTATGCCATAAACATCCTGTTGCTGAGGCCATGAGAAGGGAGGAAATTAAGGTGCTGGAAACTATTGTGGAATTAAGAAAACATCACCACCCATCTATCTCTGTGAAGCTAAATTTGCCCTGATCCACCCAGCACAAGGTTCCAGGACAAGCTGTGGACCTGACTTACAAGGGCAGCTGCAGGAACAAATATAAATGCTGTACGAACTGTAATGTGAAAGCTTTCAACCAGCCCCAAGCAGTGCTTATTGAGAGCAGTCGGAGCAGTTCCTGGGGAGGGGAGTTTGGATGGATTGTAGGAATTTGACTGGTCCATAGAAGGCTTCAAACTTCTTCCTCGGGGGTCAGGTCAGGTTAGACATGACATGGGGGGAGTGAACATGGGGCAAAACACAGAAAGCAAAGCACAGTAGCCAGGTGTGAATGCTATGGTAAAACACCGGCATGCCATCACCTAGTTTGAGAAGTGGACTCTCTCCACGTGAAGAGACAATGGGCACCGCTTCACATCTCCATTCCCTGAGAGAGAGCTTCTTAAGACCTCGGTCAAAGTTAAGGACTTCTGGATGGGCTTTACTGACCTCAGCGACAAAGACACTGACTCTGCTGTGATGGCATGGTTGGGCCAAGCTACTTGGAGACTCACGCTGGCTTCTGCTGAAGTGGGAGCTGGCCAGCCGCAGTTGAGTGGAATTCAGAAAACCACCAGTGTGCGTCAATCCTTGGTCACCATCTGCGTGTGGCTCTCTCTCCTGCTCCCAAGGATGCTGGAGACTCAAGGGGAGGACCTTGTGATTCTGTAGTGCTTGCCGCAACTGAGGACACACTTAACCATCAGCAGGTGATTTGGCTTCCTTTGTTGTCGCCTCACTCTTTACCCATCAGTGCCCTGGGACATTGGCTGCAGGCTCTTTTGAGGCCAGTTTTAAATAGGAAACCCGCACCAAAGGTTTAGAAACGCATGATGACTGCAGTCTGCCATCATTTTGACCTGAGGTAAATTTGGGTTCCCAAGTCTGGTGGGTAACTGTGTGTGTGTGAGGAGAATACGGAGTGGATCATCTCTCTGGTAGTGCGATGCGAGGTCTTGATGCACTCCATGCTGTGCAAAGCTAAGAAGCCAAGTTGTCTGCCCAAGCACATCTACAGTGTAATCCTTCCAAGGTGCGTGTGAGGGACCAGACAAATTTACATAAACATAATTGCTAATTTACATATATTTGACTATTCTTGGCCTGTTGGAAAACAAAGGGGGTGTTTAAAATCCATTTTCCACATCTTCAGGGGCAGCTCTATCCACTTTCCTCATGAGCCTCTTTTGTCCTCTGGAGTTCCCCAGCACTCCACTCCTGGAGCTGCCCTACATCTGCCTTCAGCCCCATTCCTCCTCCTCCTCTGAGATCTGAGCCCCCTTTTCCGTGTCTCATCTTGCCTCCCAGCTCTCTGCTCCCCTCTTTCCTCTTGGCTGACCCCTCTCCCCATAGATGCTGTTTCACATTTGACTAATGCCGGTCAATATTTTAAAGACCAGAATCATCCATTTCCTGGCTGAAAGGGACTCTGGACAACGGGCATCCCAAGAGCAGTCAATCTTCCTGGACAGGACCTATTGCTCTCTTCCTCCTCTCCCCTGTGCAGTGTCATGGTCATAGTTGTGTCAGCCAGTGGTCAGATCTTGGAGCAGGCCTGAGAAAACCACCCGCCTTCCCACAGTCTGAGGTTAGGCAGGTTTGCCCGCAGTTCGCTTCTGCTGCGTGCTGTTCTGATGAGCTAAGGGGTGACTACTGCTCCCTGGGGCAGGATGTTGTTAAAGTCAGTACCCCGACCTCCTAGCCAGAATGGAAGAAGCTGGGAGGTGGCGTAAGCAGGTGAGCTGTGCATGGGGTGGCACTTGAGAGGCTAAGCAAAGCTGGGGGTGGATCTAATACAGGGGTCGGCAACCTTTGGCACGCGGCTCGCCAGGGTAAGCACCCTGGCTGGCCGGGCCGGTTTGTTTACCTGCCGCGTCCGCAGGTTTGGCCGATCGCGGCTCCCACTGGCTGCGGTTCGCCGCTCCAGGCCAATGGGGGCGGCGGGAAGCGGCAGCCAGCACATCCCTCGGCCCGCACAGCTTCCCGCAGCCCCCATTGGCCTGGGACTGTGAACCGCGGCCAGTGGGAGCTGCAATTGGCCTACCCCTGATAAAGTAAGATCCTTGAGATACAGATTGATTTTCTGTGCTCAATATTTGTTTCACCTGCCATGCATGGATAAATGGAGTGAAAAGCTGTCCACTTGCACTGTAGATAGTTCTGCATACTTTACTGAAATGTTATTTTGTAACCTCATACAGAAATAATCAGCAAATCCTAGCAAACATTTTTGCAACAGCTACTATTGCATCACTAAACAAAGGAAGGGAAGGGAGGGAAGAACATATCTGAAAACTAGCCTACATCTGATCTCAGCCATGTTCACAATGACACTAACATGCCTACCTCACTGGTATAAGGTGAGGGGGAGGGATAGCTCAGTGGTTTNCCCGTCAGGGTGCTTACCCTGGTGAGCCACATGCCAAAGGTTGCCGACCCCTGATCTTATATTAGGCTTTCCATCCTTGAACGTGTTCCTGAGAGTTGTTCCCTGTTCCAGAATCACTGGAAAGTGTCCGGATGGCGCCAAGCTGGCTAGCTTCTGATTTCTGTTTCAGCCCCCTTCACCGGTCCAGGTGTACGCTGCCCCCCCTCAGCCCTCCAGCACAATCCTCCAACCCAACTACCCTCTTCCAGTTAATAAAGCCGCAGGACTCGTTCTGCACGTCCCAAGAATGCAGGTGCTAACAAGGCTTAGTGAAAGTGTAACCCAACCCAAGCATGAGGGATCAATAACCTCTGGCCAACGCATTCCTTGTGGAAAACAGGACCAAGCTTGCAGTCTGTGGAGGGGCTCTGGGCTTCCTGTTTCCCTTCAGGGGAGTGGCTGGTGTGGGCTAAGTCGTCCTTGTTTATTTGTGGCTCTTGTGAACTGAGGTGGGAGTAGATGGGGTTTGTTTTATTGTCAGACGGAATGTTACAGTTGCTTCTAGGGGTGGGAGGGACAGAGAGGAGGGCAAAATCCTTGGGCTGGAGGATTCTCCTGGGGGGAGAACCGAGGCATGAATCTAAGGGGCTGCGGGAAGCACTGAGCATTCTTGCCCTGTATCTGTTGGTATGTATGGGGTTGATGAAGCTTGGATATGAACAGGGAAGTAACCCTTAAGTCATGTCGGCATCTCCCCTCTTTGGGAGGATACAGGTTTGGGTGGATGGATGCTTATCAAATGGAAAGGAGACAGAATCATCCAGGGAAAGCGACTTGGATGTTCCGGTGTCTGTTAGATCAGGGCCTTCACATGTGCACTTGCTCTCCAAGGAGTATCTTGCTCGTAACATGTGAAGGGGCCAGGGAGATTCTTGAGCTGCTAGGGGTGGCAGATGAGTAGAGCCCTGAAAAGTGGCTATTCTGCTGTTGCATGGTTCAAAAGAAGCTGCTGAGAAGGGAGAAGAGAAATTGTATGTGCTAAACCCCAATTCTCTCCAGATGCCCATGCAAGTGTGTCTGTGCAATTGAGAGAGAGCAGAACAGGCAGCAGTGAGCTGCTATGCACTCTGGGCTAGCAGTTGGCACACTGCTCCCTCTTGGAGCAGAGAGAGACAAGTTTGTGCTGTGAACTCAGTTACTCCCAGAAGAGTGGGTGCTTGGGTTTCTGAGAAGCTTCTGGTTTGATTGGCTTTTCTCCAAAAGTGATATATTTGCATGAATGCAAGTGTCAGGTGTGCACTGAGACCCCGGCTTTCTCTGCACTGACAGAGGCGTGGTTTTGTTTTGTTTTGTTTAAAGTGAAGTAATTAACGCAGGATAGTTATCTCACTGCAAAATCCGAATGGAGACACAGCAGTTGTTGTGTTTTGCTGCAAGGCCTATAGGTCAGCATTATACTGGCTGCCTGGGTTGACCCGCTCGAGTTTATCACACGATACAACTGTGATTTGTCTCCACTCTGTTTTTACAGCAGGACAGCTAATGCGCCTTGGTGATCCCATGGTAAAAACAGCCCTGTTCAACCAGTGAAGACCTAGCTGCTGAGTCTCTTCTAGCCACATCCTGTATTTAAAGTCCTTCACAGGAATAGCCTGCAGCCCTGCACTGTCGCTCTCATAAGCCATGTTGGACCATTACTGTGGAATGCTGCAGTATTAGGGTGACCAGGTGTCCTGATTTTATAGGGACAGTCCTGATTTTGGGGGCTTTTTCTTAGATAGGCACCTATACCCCCCCACCCCCGTCCCAATTTTTTACACTTGCTATCTGGTTACCCTGTGAAGTGTCATCTTGAAAATAGATAAAATCCTGTAAAGATCCCAGTAAAATACATTGAGCTGAACTCTCCATGGAGTTACTTCTGATTGAAATTAGTGCAGCTGAGAGCAGAGGTTGGCTCTTTGTGCATTAAGTAGTGCATGGGGGGGGGGTGGAGGAAAGAATGAACAATAGAGCTTTTAGGCAAACCATATCTTCACTGCTGCTCTTCAATACAAGGAAGGCCCCCCTGTGTTAAGGAAGAGGCCCTGAATGGAATTCCCCTTGTATCGCAGACTCTGGGTGGTGATGAGATCGGTAGGTAGACACATGGAAACTGTGTGTTTGGAAGAATTATTTCTGGATCTGTTAGTCCATTTTATTTATATATATATATAAAGTTTGGCGCTCTGTGTTGACTCAGTTGACAGTGCTGTCGGGATTCCTGTGACTAGACAGAGGTGAGAAGAGAAGTGTTACAAAGAGCCTTGTACAGTCCTGAATGGGAGAACTGATCCCCTGCCACTCTCTGGGAACTGGCAGGGAGTTGAAGGTTGTGGGTTGGGGAGTCATAAGTGGTTCTTGCTACAGGCTAGCTGTGCCCTATGCCAAACAGGAGGCACACGGCGGTGTACGCCAATCAACTTCATAGCAGTTTCTAGCCCTGTCAAAAATATGGGTTCTTCCAAGACAGCCAGGACAGGTGGCAACCCTAAATAGTTGAATCAGCAGTTGGGGGATCAGCTGCACCCTTCTACCTTTGGGGTGTTGCACTGAAATGTGTGTGCATGTATGGGCGTGCAGTGACAAATGGATCCAAGTGGTGGCCTCTATTTCCAATGTTTTAACGCTATTTGTAATCTACCCCACTGGTAACAGATGAAGAGTTCCTCCAACTGCACGTCCCAGGTTACTTGAGTTGCAGTTAGTAAGGTGTTCCTTACCGTGGTTTGATACTTGGTCAGGAGCGAACACACTTGTTTGCTGTCCTGCCCAGAGCCTTCCGCCTGTGCTGCTGTTGGCTGGCATGTCAGATTTCCACCCAGGCAAATAAACTGCACTAAAATGAAGGGCCATGGTACTCCACCTGTCTGTGCAGCGAGTGGAACTACACCAGGGTAGAATTACAGCCCACGTTTGCAGTAAGCTGTATTCTGAATTGCTTGGAAACATTGGGTGTCTAGAAAATGTGACTCACAAATGTCATTATTCGGTTCCCCTGAGGATTAAAGAAACACTTTTCCAGGAAGCAAGTGGTTCTTGTTTTTTGAGAGTAATCAAAATCCTTTCCCAGAATCTGCTCTGGGGAGGGCTGGTAGTGAGGTGTCCCCTTGCCCTCCTGCATTCAGATCCAGCCAGTGAACCCATCCCTGTCCTATCTTGGCACAGCTTAAATAGATTGCATCGAATTTGAAACCTCTCCGTCTCGTTGCTTGTTCTAGATGCTGTCTTAAAGCGAGATCACTTGGCTGGGTGTGTTGAGAGGACCGTAGCTGGGATGTTCTGGAGCTCCATTCCGTGTTGGGAGTGCCTACTGGCTTGCACTGTGTCCCAGCAGCATGACGCTAGGGCGGCCAAGTCTGAGGTGGGGAGGATTTCCACAGCCGCAAGGCTGTTCTTGTGTCCCAATCAGTCTGATCCTGCAGGCTGTTGGCATTCATTATAGCTGCATGCTGTCTTCACACTGATACGGTTTGGGCACTCAGGTTCTAACTGAAGTTTAAGTTGCCCCGTTTCACTGCTGCCTTTCTGCTGGACCTCTCGCCTGGGGGAAACAGGCTGACGTACCGGCTGTTCATAACCTGAGATGAATGTATCATATATGACAAATGTAAGATCTGCACCATGAGGTTCTTGGTGCCAGCCCTGACTGGGGTGTAGCATCTGAAGTCCGCCCACATCTCGGGTCCAGCCACAGCAAGTGGGGTTCCACTAAATTATCGAAGGCATATAGTGATGAGCCTCCAGTTGGCAGAACCAAGAAATAGCTGTTGTCAGTCATGCTAGGGATTTTGGCGATGTGGGAATCTGTTACCTTGTCAGCGGGCTGTGAGAGGGCCATGATTTTCAGTCACTGCCGCCTTCATCTAGGGTTGCTTCCTTCTTAGATTTGTCCTGTTGTGCTGTCATCTCCATGTCCCATAATGATGCTGTTCTGTCTGTCCCAGAGCAAAGCTGGGATTTTCTGTGTGAGCCAGATCCAAAGCCTGTTGACCTCATGTAGCAAGCGAAGGTTAACCCTTTAAATTGGGACAGGTGGCCACCCTGTATCCTCCTTCCACCTCCCTCCTCACCCGATCCGAATCAGGGGCTTGTGTTTCTTTAAATGCTTCATGACAAGGATTCCAGTTAGGGGGTTGTTTTCGGTAGTTGAATTTGCTTTTCATACCTTTTTTAAATATTTGCTCTCTGGTCACTGCTGAGCAGTAAAATACGAGAGATTTCCTGTTGGATTGTGGGGAGGGTTCCATTTTGGAAGCAGAACAGACCTTGGATTCAGTGAAACCTCTCTCTGATTCTGTGGGGAATAAGCCACAATTAGAACGCGGCAGGTTTTGTTTTGTTGGTTCCTGCATTGTGCTTTTCCTGTGGCCGGTTGAGTGCCGTCCAGATGTTTGGTATTCAGCCGTATCTGGCTGGGGGAAGGCCAGGGAAATGTGCTGGTGTTGCATTAATGTAGACAGTGGCTCTGGCAAGCTGAGCTTGCAGCTCTGCAGATGTATACAAACCTGGCACCACTCGGGGAGGCAGAGGCCAGTGTGATTCCTATTCATCGCTAGACTCACTAGGGGAATCCATGCAAGGGCGGCGTGGACAGAAGTGGCTTGTGTGATCTATTTTGAGTGGGAATGGTTGCAGGGAAGAGTGAAAGGGACACTGGTCAGTAGTTTAAACCGAAGAATATGATGGTTTTGAAAACAGCTCGTAATTAGGAGAGGAACAGATTCTAAATACATGGCGGCTCCAAGGCTATGGAACTTTGTTAAACTGGATTTGATTAAACTGAACTGCATGTTGTATGTTCATTTCCATAAGTTCAGGGAGGAAAAACCTTATTTATACAATTATTATTATTTATTATTTGTTTTGTTCGCTTGGAAAAAAAACGACAGCCTTAAATAGTAAAATGATTCCAAGATGTGGTTACGCTTGTGGGGGGAACTGTTTGAAAATGTGAGAATGAAATGTTCAGGAACTCCGAATAATCTTAACTCTGCCCCCGTATCTCACTGCTCTTGTCTATTATCCATATCTGGCAGATAAGAAATGCTTATGATTGAGTATCGCAATTTGACAAGGCTTCGTACTGGTTGTATAACGGACAGAAATAGTTCTGTATCTTTTGCCAATGAAAGTGTCATTCATTGCATGCAACATTCATTCTACTCTGTCTGGAAGAGCTAAGGTGCTAATGTGTCCCACTTAGTTTGGTGAGTGATATACTTACAGTTAGGTTTGTGGTTAGTGTTGCTAGAGTGGATGGGATCAAAGTGGTTGGCTATAGAGGCTGGCTGTATGACTTACAATGTTAATTACCCTCCCCCTCATGCAACACATGGATTCTCAAATTGGGGAGGGGGGGGTCACATTATGCTCACACTCCCTTTTTTTGTGGCCAGACTTGAGGAGGAGAGTCCCAAAACATTTTTCTGTTGTAACACGAGGTCACTGCATAGAAAGGTTGAGAACCACTTACAAGGTGTGGAATAGAGATACTTGTAGAGGTGCTGGCGATGGCAATAGATGTGGCTTTTCAACTTCCGTTGAAATGGTGGATATAGACTCTGAATGTGTATGTGTATTAGTCAGTAAGAGAAAATCTTGATAAGATCTTGACTCTATTTGGAAGGGTTTTGGCGTGTATGTGTAGGGTAAGAGCTGAGATGTTAGCATAGCAATCTTGGGAAGGGGCTGAGAACTGGAGGAGAAAAGAAGACTGTGGTCCAGTAGGAATTGTCTATAGTGGGCACAGGATGGTATGTCGAGTATCAAACGGCGTAGCAGAAGGGTGCAGCTTTCGGTATCGTGGCAGAGCATATACAGTGTGGACTGTCAGACATTTTGGCAGGGATTTGGAAGCTGTGTGAAGGCCCGTTTGCAGTAATTTTACCCCTGCGTTTCTAGCCAAACGTAACTTTAAAAGTAAACTTCAACCTTGGTTTGCCTTCACATTTTTAAAAAAAGGTCTATGAAGCTCCTTGTCCCTCAAATTATAGATTTGAACTTTAAAACTGCAGCTTAACTAAACTGGGTGGGAGAGTGCGGTGGTATGGGAGTTTCTGAGAATTTTCCTCTCTCAATAAGTGTAATACATGATCAGTGACACCTTGGTGTATGTGTTTGATCAGCCTGGATTTTGACTGATGTATTAAACTATGTCCAGTTCAGATCTTTTTGACCCTCTTCCATACTGTCGGTTCACGTGCAGGCTTGTTAAAGTTCGCAGCTGCGTGATGAGCTGTAACAGACTACGAGCAACCAGGGTTTATAAACTCAGTGGCATTCTCAAAGTGTAGAAAGTGTTGTCCTGACTGTGTCCAAAGCTAACCCACCAGACTTCACACCAAAGGCACCATCCATGTTGATTTCAGTGGAGTAAGCCGAGTTCAGAGATTCTAGGTCAAACCATATTTGATGAATGATCTGAGTCAGGAGGGGGCTGTAGGGAAAGAGAGTTGGAAAACATTAAAAAGTGCAACCTCAAGTAACCCCTGCATGAACAGAGTTGGTGGATCTCAATCCAGTAAAAAGGGATCCCACCAGAGAAATGTCTACCACCACAGCTGACCCTAGCTGAGAGTCTCTTAGTTGAGAAACCAAGGACTGAACAAGTCCCGGAGATTGAAATGCCCTCTCAACCCCTTTGAGGGCAGGGCTAAGGTGCACAGCTGGGGTGAGAGGAAGCTTGCACTTAGACACTGGGTCTGGCTGTGCAAGGCTCTGTAACCGCATCAATAAACACAAGCCTCTTAAGGAGGAGAGAGGCAGGTCAGGATAAGAACAGGGAAGGGGGGGGTTAAAATAACTAGAGGTCAAATGCTTCCTGTGCCAGGATTGGAGTAGGAGGTAATGCCGGGGTTGTTGGGAGGAGGCCTCCTTTGCCACCTCTCCGGGTTGTGGAGCAGCCGTGGAATTGCTCCGAGTCTGCTCCCGACTGTGCTGAAGCTGAGCTAGGCCCAGCTGCTGTTGCTCCCTGGCTCTGCAGGGAGCTATGCTGGTGGATCCGCCAGTTCCCACGTCACTGTGCCGAGATGGCGGAGAAAACTGGATTCCAGTGCTTGTGAAACACAGACACGCCTGCTGCAGAGGGTCATTAAATTGCCCCCACACCACCATCCCTGCCCGGGCTCCTTGTCCTTCCACAGAATGGAACGGGATTTATTGCAGGTGAAGCAATGATGAATGGTTTTATAAAGCAGCCTCCCCATCCCTGCCCTTCAACTTATCCAGGCAAATGTAGTTTGTTATGTCTGGGTTTTCAAAGAGTTAGGTGCCCAACTCCCCTAGGCCTTGTCTAGCACCAACAGTGTGTAATGGCTGCTAATGTCACCTGTGTACCCAGAAGACCCTTGGATAATGATAGTCACGTTATCAGTGCCCTTCCCTGGGCCTTCTGTAGTGACTGAGGGATCCTGGGGCCTTTCCAACAGCCGTGATGCCAATGAAAAGTGCAAGCCGCAAGGTTACTAGAGAGGGCAGCCTACCTGCACAAGCCTAGGGATAGCATGTATCTGTAGGGCATTTGTAGCGCTTTACAGCTTCAGAACACTGAGTGGCCATTTACTAATGAATCCTCCAGACACCCTTGTGATAAATCACCTAGGATAAATCAGAGCCAGTTTTGCAGAAGGGAAAGCTGAAATGAAGTGATTTGTCTGAGGTCATGCAGGAATCTATGGCAGAGCAGAGAATTCAACTTCAGCCTCCCCAGTCCTAGGCTAATGCCTAACCATTGGGCCATGCTCTCCTCTCCCCTGTTCCCTCCTTCATTGGTGTGTTTGAGACTCAGATACCCCATGGCTGTTCTGCTACATTTTCAGTCCTCTCATTTCCTTTTCCTTCCTCTTTTCCCCCAGTCGATATTCGTGAAATCCAAGAGATTCGTCCAGGAAATAATTCCCGAGATTTTGACCGATACCAGGAGGATCCCTCTTTCCGGTCAGACCCGTCTCACTGTTTCGTCGTCCTCTATGGAATGGAGTTCAGGCTGAAAACTCTCAGCCTGCAAGGTAGGCAGTCCCCTCCGTTAGCTTTGCCTTTGCAAGGTCATTTTGATTGCATGCTCCTCGGAGCATTTAACTTAAGATCAGTGCCAAAGGTAGTGTAGACGTTCTCATTTCGGTTTAAGGGTGGCTTGTTTCAGATTAGCGTAGGTCAGTTAGGAACAGGTTTAAACTAAAACTGAGACAAGGCACTCTAAACAGCCTTCGGCACTGATTTCTCTATATCGGTTTACAAACCAATTTAAGTCAAATCGGTGCATCTTTCTCCTGTAGTCAAGCCTTGGTGGGCAGCCGTGCAGGCTTCTGCATATGCAACACAACGGTGTCTTCTACACGGCGATTGCCGGAACGCACAGGGAGAGAGATGTTATTTTCTAGCTTCAAAGAGGATACAGCAAACAATGGGGAGGTTAAAAAGAAATCCGCGCACATTCTAAAAATAGCTGTTGCTTGTGTCTGAAGAGCAGCTGAAATTCGCTCCTTGAAAACAAACAGGCTCCAAGAAACCCCAGGGCCTTGTCAGCGAGGTGGCTTAGAACGCTGAGTATGGAGGTGAATAGGAACCGACTAGTCATGTGTATTGAGAGAGATGTGGGTGAGAGCTTAGTAGTGAGAGCTGATGGCCGGAGACAATCTCACTGGGAGAACTGCTGTCTGAGGGAGACGTTATGGGGAGCAGGAGAGGATCAGAGATCAGCGAGGTGGGAGTTACTGACAGTGCAGGGAAGGGGTGGGCACTGGAGGGGAGAACAGACAGGGGTGCTGTATTTTTTTATATTAGGCAATGGATGGTGAAAGAGGGGTTGATACGGATCCACCTTGTGGTGATGTTTAGGCCCCTGGCCTGGCTGGATCCACTTCCTCATGCCATGCTGCAGCTGTGCCGGGGCTTCCTCCATGGAAGCCAGGGTCAGTGCGGCTGCCTCGTTCCTTCACGGGCCCTGTTCTTTATTTTCACAGCCACATCCGAGGATGAAGTCAACATGTGGATCAAAGGGTTAAACTGGCTGGTGGGAGATACTCTCCGAGCCCCCACCCCCCTGCAAATCGAAAGGTAAGGCGAGCATCAGGGAGGTGAGGAGCTAATGACACCAAGGCGGGCACAGGGCAGGCAGCCGCTCTGCTGGCTTCCCCCTCACCGCTCTGCTCAAGCACCTGACTTGGCAGCCGCGTCATTGCTTTGGTCCAGTTTGTCCTCAGAGCCCTTCTCCGCCAATGCACTTCAGTCCTCGCCCTCCTCCATTTCTCTGTGGCTCCAGACACCATGGTCTGCGCCCAGATGGCTGTCTGTCTTGTCCTTTCCTGCAGCATCCCTGCAACCCCACCCTGCTCTGCCAAGGCATCCGAATCCTCACTGGTAGCATCGCCTCTTCCAGGCTTGCTTTTGTGCTGAGTCACCTCAGCAAACCTGCCAATTGTGCGGGAGCTTCTGGGATCTGAGTAAGGAGCCACTTAGAGCTTAGGCTGAGAGAGGCCCACCTCATTCCACTTATGAACTACAAAGGGTTTGAGCCCAGGGCTCCCTAAGCAAAAGGTTTCATTGCATTGACCTGCTGTGGTAGTGATCCTCCTCTTCCTCCATGATCAGGATGAACCTGATCCTGCATGCAGTAGGGGTTCTGGGTGCATAAAAAAATGTCAGAACACAGGTCTGCAATAAGAAACTAACCTGCTTCACAGGGGGGCAGCCAGGCATTCTGATGGGTGCGGGGGGATGACACCAAAGGGAGTTGAGGACAATTCAGTGCCTGGCAGAATTAGGCCTGGAGAGAATGTTGGATACCGAGCAATCAAGATTTATGTAGTAAAACGACCGTGTGTGTTTCCTTTTAGGTGGCTCCGGAAGCAGTTCTACTCGCTGGATCGCAACCGAGAAGACAGGTAAAGAGAGAGGAGCTCTTGTTTACACAGATTTATGTATTTAGAAAAGTTGGGCCTGTTTTACTCAGTGCTAAAGTCTCAAAATTGAAGACGTCTCAGGCGCTCCTCACTTGGCATAAACTGTGAAATGCATTTAGGAACCAAACGTGTAATAAGGGCATTTGAGCTGTCCCTCCTTCTAAAGATCAAAACTAAGGGCTTGGCTACACACACATTTAGTTGGTGTCAAGGAACGAGTAAGGAATGATGTCCCTAGCCTCTGTCTGTCAGAGGATGGAGATGGATGGCAGGAGAGAGATCACTTGATCATTGCCTGTTAGGTTCACTCCCTCTGGGGCACCTGGCATTGGCCACTATCGGTAGACAGGATACTGGGCTAGATAGACCTTTGGTCTGACCCGGTACGGCCTTTCTTATGTTCTTATGTCAAGCTGGGGTGTAAATTTACCTTGCACTAGCCTGCGGTGCACTAACTGTCCGTGTGGATCTTGCTGATAGCACATTAACAGTTCCTTAGTGAGCTTTGATCTACCCTGCTTTGGCATGGGACTAGCTCAAAGCTCACTAAGGAATTATGAATTCATCAGCAGGGTCCACAGGGACCATTCATTTCAAGGCAGGCTAGTGTGGGGTAGATTCACATCCCAGTTCATTTCGAACGAAACCTTGGTGTAGACAAGCCCTAAGACACAGTCTTGCAGCTCTTACTCTGGTGAGCAATTCTGTTGAAGTGGGGCTTGCTGATCTGAGTGAACCTTGCTCATCTGAGCTAGGCTTGTAGAATCAGGCTCCTAATTTGTAACACTGATAACATACGGGTTTAGTGTATTGGTGTTTCCCTCTGACTTTTAAAGGGCTTTGTCAGTTTTAGCTGAAGTCCAAAGTGTAGGCTGTGTGGGTTTTTTTTTTTAAGAGGCTTTATATACCCTAAGAGGAGTCTAAATCTTTTCATGGTTATTTGAAATACTCCATGTAAACAGTTTGTTTTGTTTTCTATTGACCCTGTGGAACTCTTTGCCAGAGGATGTTGTGAAGGCCAAGACCATAACAGGGTTCAAAAAAGAACTAGATAAATTCCTGGAGAATAGGTCCATCAATGGCTATTATTATGGATCGCTGGATGATGACCTGTTCTGTTCATTACCTTTGGGCACCTGGCACTGGCCACTGTTGGAAGACAGGATACTGGGCTAGATGGACCCTTGGTCTGACCCACTAGGGCCATTCTTATGTTCTTATGACCCGTTCCCTGCAGTTAGGAATTCAAAACACCAGGGTATTGGGGTCTCCTGGGAACCAGCAGGGGAAACTGAGCCATGGAGCCCCAATTGTGTCTGTTCAAAGAACCATACCGTGCGAAGCAATATACAGCAGCAACAGCCCAATCGGTGCTAAAACCTTTTATTTGTGTTACTTTCCCCACCCCTCAACCCCCATCACCCCCTTGTTTCTCACCCATTTGTCTTGTCTTTTAGACTGTGAGCTCTTTGGGGCATGGACTGCACCATTGACAGTGTGTTTGTGCCGGTCCCATCCTGGTTGAGGTCTCTTGGTGGGACTCCCTCTCCCCTACCATGAGGAGGGCTGGTCTGAGGTCTGGGCCCCGTATAAGCTCCGCTGGGATTTCAGTGGTGTGTAGCTTTGTGCACAAAGGTGAATTTCATCCAGTGAGGAGCTCTGCCCTCTGAACTCCCCCACTGCTGACATGAATTTAAATGGGTACCGTGTTCTTGTTCAGACTGCCCTCCACACCAGAGTCAGCAGCCGTCTCCTCTTAGGGCACTGTTGCCTTCCTCCTTTCATTTTCCATGACATGGTTCTCCTTAGTGATGTTAACAGAGCACATTAACCTTTCACTATTGATTTTTTTTTTTTTTTGTAAGTGCCTTTCCCCTTGAGATGTGAAACATTCGTTCATTACCGCTGAACAGTGAGAGAAGGGGCTGCGGGGGAAGGCTGTGGAGGCATTGCTCATGCAGCAGTGTGTGTCCTCAGATTACAATAAGAAACCTGCTGGACTCCCATCTGCCAAAGGGTTATATCTGCCCCCTTTATTTATCTAGGCATTAATGCCATGCTTATTGCCATGGTGACTGGGATTAAATATTCCAAAACGTCTCCTGTTTGTCCTTTCGCCGTTCTGCTGATTGTGTTGTATGGCGGGAAGGCCAGCAAGTTCCACGTTCCATCCTAAGGCTTGTTACTCTAATCCCTTCAGGAAGCCACTGCCACGCTCATGACACAGCAGCCCGGGAACGTCTCTCCCGTGTTCGTGAGCTTTGCTTTTGCTTTGTGGCACGTAGCTGTCCTGGGAATGTGACAGGTGGGTTTGTATCATGGTGAGGTATCACGGGCCGTTTTCACGGAAGGCCTTGAATACCAGAACCAATCCTTGACTCTGAATTTAGTGGGAAACCAGTGGTATGAACAGATCCCTTGGGGGCATCCGTTGTCCTCTGACATTTCACATCCCCTGCTGATCTGTGCCCTGGCAGGGGAGAGCCTGCCACCTCTGTCGTGATCGCCCCCTCTCCCTTCTGCAGTTTGTGAGTGTTTTTCAGCTGCAGCTCATTCTGACCCAGTGCTGGCTCTGGGCAGAAACAGGCCTCTGAACTCAAGCAGCCTGGGCGTAATCAAACCTGGCCAAAATACAGGGCAGAGCATGTATGAGAGAGGGAGGGGGAGCTTCATGTTGCTTGGATCCGGATGGACTTCTGTCCGTGTATCATGGCATGGTGAGAGTGTTGCCTTGTCCAGTCTGAATGTGCCACTTAGAGGACTGGAGAGGTGATTAATGCTTGTGCAGCAGAGAGGAACAGAAGTGTTGTCTTTAGTATGTTCCAGCAGCGCTAATGCATTTAATGGACCTCTGTAATTGTTACTTGTTTTTTAAATATTTTAAAACTCTGTTTTCCTGTTTCCACTGCTCCTTGTGTGTTCTTGGGGGCTGGGGAGGGGGGGAGCAAAGATACAACTGTTTGGCTCATTTAAACAGAGTCCTTGTTAAGGTGAGGGCTAATGGGGCTTCTCTTTGTATGAGAGGGTAAGAGCCAAATTACCAGGCTCAGGCCTCCAAATCTAAATGCCAGCTATATCTTTTGCATGTTTAGCTGGCCTCTGTGCGTGAAAATTGGATGTTTGGGTGCTCAGCAGTTCAATGTGTAGATGCAAAACAGGTGCAGACGTAGAGGTACAGATTTGGAGGCTAGATTAAAGAGAGATGAAAACATGGCCCTTATTTCAACGGCTCCAGTCACACACAGCTGCTTTAAAGAGACCATCAGATAAAATGTGGCATAAAATTTAGATTTTGTGTACTTACATGTGCGTACGTACACGCACACCCTGACCCTTCCCTCCACCCAGAAGCCACCCGAATTCTTTCTGTATCCAAAACCCAGAAGACACATTGCTAGCATTCTTTAAATGTATAATCTCTCCAAGGCATTTGAAATGAAGTGAAGAAAATAAACTTTCTCCTTCAGTGTTTGCCAGTGGTAGCATCAGGCAAGTCACTAGAGCCTTCAAATGAAATTGACTAAAAGCAAAATGTGAAAGTGACTAGTCTCCTTCTGTTGTCCAAATTGTGAGAGGCGCAAAATGTTAAGCCAGGAGCATGAAGAGTGAAAGTAAATGAGGTTTTAGTTGCTTCTGTTTTATAACAATCTTATGTACTTTTGGTAAAATAGTTGCAGAGGTTGTGGGGAGTTAAAAAGTATGGGATGAAATCTGGCCTCAGTGGGGAGTTGTAACATTTGTTTCAGTGGAGCTGGGATCATCCATGGTTTTAAACCTGGAAATGGCTTTTAAGAAGGGAGCAGTGAGCTGTGTTTTTAAAATAATGTTCTTTAAAAATCAGCAACAAACCAACTGACCATTGTAGCAGGTTCTTGGAAGCTGGAAAATAACATCCCCATCACCACCACTTACTAGAGACCCTGTCTTTCGAACAGGCATGTATTTAGTCACATACACGTGGGCAGTCCCGTCGACTTCAGCGGGGCTACTTGCATGTATACGGTTAAGCAGGTGTGTAACCAACTGCACATGCAGGACCTAGTTTTATACCAACACTTTTAAAACCAATGGTGTGTATATGATTTCCCCCCCCCCCCCCAACCCTCTGTTGCAGGTGCTGTAGGACAAACCCCCACCCCGAGTCCGGCCAGGGGCATGTTTGTGTGCATCTCACAAATATATACACACACAATGGCTGTTCAGGGGTTATTTGGTCACTGTTTTTAGTGGGGGGGGAGGATGTTAGGTTTTTTTTCTAAATAAAATCCAGAAAACACCGCTTTGCTGTGATTATGAGAAATTGCTCCCTTTGGGGTGAAATGACAGTGTCAGGTTACAGAGAAGTTTGGGATGGGTGTTTCAAGTTTTGCTCTGATTGCACCTATATATAAATACCTTAAAAGGCCGAAAACCCAGTGTATTTTCTATGTGTTGAGATGTAAAATAATAAAAAACCATCCGTCCAAGGCTCTAGGTATCTTAACATAATTAATAACACAGTACATAAAATCCATATCTAAGTTGGTTCCTCCTGCCGCAAGCAGTGAGGGGAACGCTGGGCACATCTCATTGTGGTGTGGTGGGTTCCTTTTTTCCTCTTAGACGTTGCAGTTGGGCTGACAGCTTCAGTGCTGTCAACACCCACCCCGGGTCTGTGCTGCAAAGCCACCCTCCTCTGTCGCCATCCACTCCTGCTAATGTTCCATTGGAACAAGTAGTCTTGAAGATGCTGCAGTGAACCAGCTAAACAAAAACCTTGCATGGAAACCTCCTCTCTTGGTGAGAGGATGATACCCTTGCAGGCTTCCCTTTCCCCGTCAGTCATGTCCCACCTCTTCTGGGGGTAGGGTTAATCCTTTTCGGTTTTCCCTCCCACGTTGGAAAGCAGTAACCTGGCAGACATAGGGCTCTTGGCTCACCCAGTGAGGTCTGGAAATAATAAATAGATAATTACTGGGTTCCATTTCCTGACCTAATCACTGGAGCCTGAGCATCAAACTGCAGGCCCTTAAGACTGGTTGTCTGTGAGTTGCATCTCTGGAGGGTAGCTGAAGAGGGGTTTTAACTGGATTAAATCAATCCTTTCCTGTTATTCTAACAAGGGACTCTCTGCATCCCTCTCCCTAGTGAGTAGATCAGCACCAGCATGTTGTCAGGCACAGACAGGTTCTCTGCCAGCAAATCATCATCTGAAACTGACTTGCTTGGGCTTTGTGAGTCAGCATTTGGCTGATCACAAATCTGAGAGAATTATTAGAATGGGGGGGAAGAGTTCCCCTCTGAATGTCAGTCTGCACTGGCTGCTGTGCATGGAGACTGTGTGGGCACATTAGCTAATTAGCTGGTGGCTGTTATGCAGTGAGCAGGGCAGACTGGGTATCACATTTCCAGCTCCAGAGCCCGTACATATGCTCGCACTCTCGCTGCCTTGACTATCCATCACACGCTCTGCAGATCTGCAGAAGGAACTGTGTGCGCTAGTTGGACAGGCCAGGAGACTTACTATATCTGCAATGACAGGTTTCAGAGTAGCAGCCGTGTTAGTCTGTATCCGCAAAAAGAAGAACAGGAGTACTTGTGGCACCTTAGAGACTAACAAATTTATTAGAGCATAAGCTTTCGTAGAAGTGGGCTGTAGTCCACGAAAGATTATGCTCTAATAAATTTGTTAGTCTCTAAGGTGCCACAAGTACTCCTGTTCTT